>NC_134892.1:25057526-25067526 GCF_041734735.1 Babylonia areolata
CCAGGGACAACCCTTTTGTTGCCGTGGGTTCTTTTACGTGCGCTAAATACATGCTACACACGGGACTTCGGTTTATCGTCATCCGAATGACTAGAGTCCAGACCACCACTCAAGGTCTAGTGGAGGGGGAGAAAATACTGGCGACTGTGCCGTGATTCGAACCAGTGCGCTCAGATTCTGTCGCTTCCTAAGCGGACGCGTTACCTCTGGGCCATCACTCCACATTATCGGCGTCAGGGAGGGGTTTTGGCATGGTCAGGACGTGAGGGGGGTGATGGGTTTTGGCGTGGTCAGGACGTGAGGGGGGTGATGGGTTTTGGCGTGGTCAGGACGTGAGGGGGGTGATGGGTTTTGGCGTGGTCAGGACGTGACGGGGGTGATGGGTTTTGGCGTGGTCAGGACGTGAGGGGGGTGATGGGTTTTGGCGTGGTCAGGACGTGAGGGGGGTGTTGGGTTTTGGCGTGGTCAGGACGTGAGGGGGGTGTTGGTTTTTGGCGTGGTCAGGACGTGAGGGGGTTGTTGGTTTTTGGCGTGGTCAGGACGTGAGGGGGGTGTTGGTTTTTGGCGTGGTCAGGACGTGAGGGTGTTGGTTTTTGACGTTGTTAGGGCGTGATGTCGGTGTTGGTTTTGAGGGCCTCCCGCGTCTGCCAGTGGTGAATATTTCTTGTGGACTCTCCCTGACTTGGAATCCAGTTGAGGGCCCGGGACATGTATTGACCTGTATGTGCTGTTGATGTATCGGGAACTCGTCAGTGATTCCCTCACCATGTCTTACCACCTTCTCTCTCTCTCTCTCTCTCTCTCTCTCTCTGTGTGTGTGTGTCTCTCTCTCTCTCTCACTGTTTCCCTCTTTCTCTCTCCCTCTCTCTCTCTTCCTCCCTGTTTCTCTGTCTCCTTCTCGCTCCCTGTCTCGATTCCCCTCTCTACCCCCTCTTCTCTCATTCTCTGTCTCTCTCTCTCTGTCCCTCTGTATCCGCCCCCCCCCCCCCCTCCTGTATCGCTGTCTCTCTCCATCTGTCTTTCTCGGTCCCTCTCTCTCTCTCTGTCTCTCTGTCTCTCTTTCCCTCCCTTTTTCTCTCTCCCCCTCTCTGTCTCTGTATGTCTCTCTCTCCCTCCCTCTCTCCTTCTCTCTCCCTCTCAGTGATGTGGACATTTCTCTGGAAACAGCATGGAAGGCGTCACCCCAAACGTCAACACCACGTTCAGTCAACACTGGACCACAGCATCGAACCATCTCCTCCCCACCCCCTCCACCTTTCTCTCCCCCCTCCTCTCCCATGTCACCAAAATGGTCACACCTTTCTATCTCCTTCCATCTATACCAGCAGTGGAAGAGTCATGGTGCAGCGACACACGTGCTGTAGAAATCGCCACAGGAATATCCCTGTATCATTTATTGTCATGTCATTCAAGTCTGGGTGTTCATTTTGGAACTGATTCTGTTTACGCTGAACTTGAATTTAAGTTGAGATGTTTATTTACTTTACTGTTATAGTGTTACTGTTTCTGTTATAATTTATTTTCTTCTGACTGTTTGCTCAACTTGTGTTGTTTTACAGTTCGGTATTTCGATATTGACTTCCTCATCGTATTTGTTCGTGCAAGTGTTTATGCAAAATATGTGTGTGGATGCGCACACATGTATGTTGCCTAACCACAACGGTGGTCAAACATTACTCTGTGACGGGTGTGCAATATAATTTCTGGACAGCATGTGACCTTAAGATGAATTTGTTCCGACAAGGACCACTCCAGGTGAGAGGCCTACAAATGAATGGAGCGGTGACAGCTTGCCCTGCACAACACCAATCTGGCATCCAACAACTTCCGCTGACTCGTGTTTCATTGTCAGGCAGCGATAAGGAATGCCGTGTCCTGCCTGTCACATACACTGATCATTGTATACCAGCAACAAGCATGTATGGATATCGTGCCTATGACTTTCCATCTCTGTCGTATTGGCGTTGAACGTCTTTTTTCTGCTGTCTGAAATACTGGTCTGGTTTGATTTGCATGTGAGAGAAGCGCCACTGGAACTGTTCAGATGGTGGGGTAGGGGCTATTGTCGGCAACCCCCCCCCCCCCCCCCCCCACACACACACACATACACGCACGCACGCACACAGTTTCTCACACACGCTTGCGCGCACAAAACACAGCCGATTCGCGCTCACGTACGATGTGTGTGCACACTTATTCCAACACATACATTGTGGAGACGCTCTGTCCAGTCTCTTTCTCTGTCTCTGTCTGTCTGTCTCTGTCTCTGTCTCTGTGTCTCTGTCTCTCTCTGTGTGTCTCTGTCTCTCTCTGTCTCTGTCTGTCTCGCTGTCTCTGTCTCTCTCTCTCTGTCGCTGTGTCTCTGTCTTTGTCTGTTTCTCTGTCTGTCTCTGTCTCTGCGTCTGTGTGTGTGTGTGTGTGTGTCTGTGTGTGTGTGTGTGTGTGTGTGTGTGTGTGTGTGTGTGTTTCTGTGTCTGTCTGTGACTTCTCACCAGGTGGCGAGAATTACAGCGCGGAAAAGTCATTACTTTTTCAACACACCTCTGTTTTCTTTACGTGTTTATTGGGGTGGTGCTTCTCTCTCTGTCTCTGTCTCTGTCTCTCTGTGTCTCTCTCTCAGTCTCTCTGTCTCTCTCTCTCTGTCTCTCTGTCTCTGTCTCTCTCTGTCTTTCTCTCTGTCTCTCTCTCTCTCTCTGTGTCTCTCTCTCTGTGTCTCTCTCTCTGTCTCTGTCTCTTTCTGTCTCTCTGTCTCTGTGTCTCTCTCTGTGTCTCTATCTCTCTCTGTCTCTGTCTCTCTCTGTCTCTCTCTCTCTCTGTCTCTCTCTGTCTCTCTCTCTCTCTCTCTGTCTCTCTCTCTCTGTCTCTGTCTTTTTGTCCGTAAGTCCTTCAATCTCTCAGCCTATGTCTGCCTGTACCCCACCCCCTCTCACACTGTCACACACTCTCGGTCCCTATATATATGTGTGTGTGTGTGTGTGTGTGTGTGTGTGTGTGTGTGTGTGTGTTTCTTTTTCTGCCTCTGTGGCATTCCCCTCTCTCACTCTCTTTCCCTCCACTCTCGCTATCTCCACCCCTGTCACTGTGTATGTCTGTCTGTCTTTCACTGCCCTCTCTTATTCTCTTTATCTGTCTCTGTTGGTTCTTTATCTTCCTGTCTCTCTGTCTGTCTCTCCTCCCTCTCTTTCTCTCTTTTTCTGCTCCCCTCTCCCCCCCTCACTCTCTCTATCATGCCAACACTAAACTCGTACAAGTTGCATCGCGCGAAAGCCGGAGGTATTTTTCTAATTTCTATCATCAGCCCGCTGAAAAAACAAAAGAACTGTTTGGCGAGAGCGGGGCGGCTTGATTAAAATCGATCTTTTAATTCCAGCTTGATGCATTGCTGATTCCCTGCAAGCTGGGGGAGGGTGGGGGGGGGGGGAGGGGGGAGAGGTCGGGGAGCAGTGCTGATGTGGAATAAATTGCCTTCACACGTACAGCAGGGGGAGGTGGGTAGGGGGGGGGGTGCTCCCCTCTGGGCACCTGTGTGTGTAGTGGCCTGTCCCCGGCATCCATAATGAATGACGCAATCAAGCTGCCAGCTTCCCTGCCCCTGCTCTCTTACCTCCCCTGCATCCTCTGCCATGGTACTTCCCTCCCTGTGTGTGGGTGTGTGTGTGTGTGTGTGTGTGTGCGTGTGTGTGTGTGTGTATGTATGTGTGGTGTGTGTGTGTGTGTGTGTGTGTGTGTGTGTGGTGTGGTGTGTGTGTGTGTGTGTGTGTGTGTGTGTGTGTAGTGTGTAGTGTGTATGTATGTGTGGTGTGTGTTTGTGTGTGTGTGTGTATGTGTGTGTGTGTGTGTCGTGGCGTGTATGTATGTGTGGTGTGTGTGTGGTGTGGTGTGGTGTGTGTTTGTGTGTGTGTGTGTGTGAGTGAGTGTGGTGTGTGTGTGTGTGTGTGTGTGTGTGTGGATGTATGTGTATGTGGTGTGTGTGTGTTTGTGTGTGGTTGTATGTGTATGTGGTGTGTGTGTGTGTGTGTGTGTCTCCATATGTCCCTGTCTCTTCGTCTTTCTCTGTCTCTGTCTCTGTATGTCTGTCTGTCTTCCTCCCTCTCCCTCTCTCTCTCTCTCACTTACTCCACCTCTCCTTTGCACTGTATTATCATCAAGCTGAACTGTTTTTGTGTCAGTTCCTGTTTTTAACATGGGGGATTAATTCTGACTGTTCCCCGGCGTCCGCCTGTCTGTCTTCACAGCGTCATTTCTGTCTGAGAGAGTGATTCATCAACAAGGCTTTCTCTGCTGTCCTATCAGACTTCCTGTGAAACCTGGGGAACGTGTCATCTTCACGTGAACACGATAGTCTTCATCAGGCAGCTAGCATTTCTTTTTGAAACACAAACCTCCTTAACATCATCATTCTCACATTGCTGGGTTTCGCCATTATTGATCGTCGGGGTTGTTTTGTGAACACACACCAAACGGGAGTCCCCACACGCCATTTTTGAAATATTATGCACGTGATATTTAATTTGCACAATCACAGTACAAGCCTAGTGTTTTCCAGGGGTCTGCTTTGTGTCTTTGCTTTTGTCCATGGCCACAAACGTGTTGTTTTATAACTGCTGGGGGGGGGGGGATCACAAATGATCTTTGTAATGCTCTGAAGTGCTACCTCTACATGCTTTGCGCGTTGGAATCAGTTAGGCGGTTTACTTTGCAAATGACTGGCGCTTAGAGTCTCTGACCGAACATTGTTGCTGAATAAGTAAATGCAAATGACTGTTTATGAGGAGCTAAGGTTTTGGTCTCTGATCGATGATAGTTGTTGTAAAAGTCAATACAACTGACTGTAAGGTGTTTAGTGTGGTCTCTGATCGATGATAGTCGTTGTAAAAGTCAGTACAAATAACTGTAAGGTGTTTAGTGTGGTCTCTGATCGATGATAGTCGTTGTAAAAGTCAATACAAATAACTGTAAGGTGTTTAGTGTGGTCTCTGATCGATGATAGTCGTTGTAAAAGTCAATACAAGTGACTGTAAGGTGTTTAGTGTGGTCTCTGATCGATGATAGTCGTTGTATAAGTCAATACAAATAACTGTAAGGTGTTCAGTGTGGTCTCTGATCGATGATAGTCGTTGTAAAAGTCAATACAAGTGACTGTAAGGTACTTAGTGTGGTCTCTGATCGATGATAGTCGTTGTAAAAGTCAATACATATAACTGTAAGGTGTTTAGTGTGGTCTCTGATCGATGATAGTCGTTGTAAAAGTCAATACAAATAACTGTAAGGTGTTTAGTGTGGTCTCTGATCCATGATAGTCGTTGTAAAAGTCAATACAAGTGACTGTAAGGTACTTAGTGTGGTCTCTGATCGATGATAGTCGTTGTATAAGTCAATACATATAACTGTAAGGTGTTTAGTGTGGTCTCTGATCGATGACAGTCGTTGTAAAGTCAATACAAATAACTGTAAGGTGTTCAGTGTGGTCTCTGATCGATGATAGTCGTTGTATAAGTCAATACAAGTGACTGTAAGGTGTTTAGTGTGGTCTCTGATCGATGATAGTCGTTGTATAAGTCAATACAAGTGACTGTAAGGTGTTTAGTGTGGTCTCTGATCGATGATAGTCGTTGTATAAGTCAATGCAAATAACTGTAAGGTGTTCAGTGTGGTCTCTGATCGATGATAGTCGTTGTAAAAGTCAATACAAGTGACTGTAAGGTGTTTAGTGTGGTCTCTGATCGATGATAGTCGTTGTAAAAGTCAATACAAGTGACTGTAAGGTGTTTAGTGTGGTCTCTGATCGATGATAGTCGTTGTATAAGTCAATACAAATAACTGTAAGGTGTTCAGTGTGGTCTCTGATCGATGATAGTCGTTGTATAAGTCAATACAAATGACTGTAAGGTGTTTAGTGTGGTCTCTGATCGATGATAGTCGTTGTAAATGTCAATACAAATAACTGTAAGGTGTTTAGTGTGGTCTCTGATCGATGATAGTCGTTGTATAAGTCAATACAAATGACTGTAAGGTGTTTAGTGTGGTCTCTGATCGATGACAGTCGTTGTATAAGTCAATACAAATAACTGTAAGGTGTTTAGTGTGGTCTCTGATCGATGATAGTCGTTGTATAAGTCAATACATATAACTGTAACGTGCTCAGTGTGGTCTCTGATCGATGATGGTCGTTGTCTAAGTCAATACATATAACTGTAAGTTGCTTAGTGTGGTCTCTGACCGGAGGATTGGTGCTATGTATCAATAATGAAATGAAAGTGCTATGGCGTTATTCTGGGCGTTGTGGTCATGCATGCATCCATATATTGGGAGCAAAGAGGGGAAGATGGATTCTTGTGTCTGTGTGTCTGTGTGTGTGTTTACGTGCGTGCGTTTTTGCGTGCAAGTTTGGGCTTAGGGTATTGATGCAAAGCATGGATTTTGTGATTTACATTAATATTTGCCCTGATTTTCCCATCTCCCATGCTTCTCTCTGCATCTCGTCTGTCTGTCTCTGTCTGCCTCTCTCTGTCTGTCTCTGTCTCTGTCTGCCTCTCTCTATCTGTCTGTCTGTCTCTGTCTGCCTCTCTCTGTCTGTCTGTCTCTGTCTGCCTCTCTATCTGTCTGTCTCTGTCTCTATCTGTCTGTCTCTGTCTGCCTCTCTCTATCTGTCTGTCTGTCTGTCTGTCTGTCTGTTTCTGTCTCTCTCTGTGTCTGTCTGTCTGTCTGTCTGTCTCTGTCTGTCTGTCTGTCTGTCTGTCTCTGTCTCTGTCTGCCTCTCTCTATCTGTCTGTCTCTGTCTGTCTGTCTGTCTGTCTCTGTCTCTGTCTGCCTCTCTCTATCTGTCTGTCTCTGTCTGTCTGTCTGTCTGTCTGTTTCTGTCTCTCTCTGTCTCTGTCTGTCTGTCTGTCTGTCTGTCTGTCTGTCTGTCTCTCTCTCTCTCTCTCCCACAGTTGCTCCAGTCTTCCTTTCCTTCCTTCCATCGTACTTTTCGATCTTCGTTCCAAGCGTGGACAAGTTAATGTTTACTTGTCGAAAATGCCTCCGGCTTGGCAAGATAGTTATCCCCCCTCCCCCTGATTCCTTATGAGGCCGCCGTCCCTCCTTCCCCTCTGCCCCCTCCCTTCCCCCCACCCGCCTTGTCCTTTCTTCCTCTTTCTGTCTGTCTCTGTCGGTCTCTGTCTCTCTCGCTTTCTGTTCTGACATTCCAGTCTTTTTGTCAGTATGTCTCTCTTCCAGATCTACTGGTGCAGACAGGTTCAGTTCTGTTCTGACATTCCAGTCTTTTTGTCAGTATGTCTCTCTTCCAGATCTACTGGTGCACACACACGTTCAATGCTGGGTAAAAGCCGACCACTGGTCAAAATACTGCGTTCGAACCCACATTCAACCTGTTGTTAGTCCTTGACACTAACCACTTCACCACCACGGCCAATCTGTGTGTGTGTGTGTGTGTGTGTGTGTGTGTGTGTGTGTGTGTGTGTGTGTGTGTGTGTGTGTGTGTGTGTCAATGTTCTAACTTTGCATTGGATAACTGTTGTTTTTTGTTGTTGTTGTTTTTTTTCTAAAAGCGTCTGCACAAGCGTGTGTATAATATTCACAGTTTATTGCTTATATTAATTTTGTATGTAGCGTACACGTCTGTAAATTCCTTTTGGTGGGTTTCACGACAAATAAAAAGCAGTCTCGTGTCTTGTGTTTGGCACGGAGTCAATAGACAAGCCAGTGGTTTACAAGAACAATAACACAGCAATAACAGACCCCCCCTCCCCACCCCCGCATCCCACACACACACACACTCCACCTTCCCCACAACAGCTCCCATCCCGTGATGACAAGGTAATCGCTGTGCTCCCAGCCTGTGGCCATCACATGTCGTTGTGCTCCCTGTGGCCATCACATGTCGTTGTGCTCCCTGTGGCCATCACATGTCGCTCCCTGTGGCCATCACATGTCGTTGTGCTCCCTGTGGCCATCACAGGCCGTTGTGCTCCCTGTGGCCATCACATGTCGCTCCCTGTGGCCATCACATGTTGCTGTGCTCCCTGTGGCCATCACATGTCGCTGTCGCTGTGCTCCCTGTGGCCATCACATGTCGCTGTGCTCCCTGTGGCCATCACATGTCGCTGTCGTTGTGCTCCCTGTGGCCATCACATGTTGCTGTGCTCCCTGTGGCCATCACATGTCGCTGTGCTCCCTGTGGCCATCACATGTCGCTGTCGTTGTGCTCCCTGTGGCCATCACATGTCGCTGTCGTTGTGCTCCCTGTGGCCATCACATGTCGCTGTCGCTGTGCTCCCTGTGGCCATCACATGTCGCTGTGCTCCCTGTGGCCATCACATGTCGTTGTGCTCCCTGTGGCCATCACATGCCGCTGTCGCTGTGCTCCCTGTGGCCATCACATGCCGCTGTGCTCCCTGTGGCCATCACATGTCGCTGTCGCTGTGCTCCCTGTGGCCATCACATGTCGTTGTGCTCCCTGTGGCCATCACATGTCGCTGTGCTCCCTGTGGCCATCACATGTCGTTGTGCTCCCTGCCTGTGGCCATCACATGTCGTTGTGCTCCCTGTGGCCATCACATGTCGCTGTGCTCCCTGTGGCCATCACATGCCGCTGTCGCTGTGCTCCCTGTGGCCATCACATGTCGCTGTGCTCCCTGTGGCCATCACATGTCGCTGTGCTCCCTGTGGCCATCACATGTCGCTCCCTGTGGCCATCACATGTCGTTGTGCTCCCTGTGGCCATCACATGTCGTTGTGCTCCCTGTGGCCATCACATGTCGCTGTCGTTGTGCTCCCTGTGGCCATCACATGTCGCTGTGCTCCCTGTGGCCATCACATGTCGCTCCCTGTGGCCATCACATGTCGTTGTGCTCCCTGTGGCCATCACATGTCGCTGTGCTCCCTGTGGCCATCACATGTCGCTCCCTGTGGCCATCACATGTCGCTGTGCTCCCTGTGGCCATCACATGTCGCTCCCTGTGGCCATCACATGTCGTTGTGCTCCCTGGCCATCACATGTCGCTGTGCTCCCTGTGGCCATCACATGCCGCTGTCGCTGTGCTCCCTGTGGCCATCACATGTCGCTGTGCTCCCTGTGGCCATCACATGTCGTTGTTCTCCCTGTGGCCATCACATGTCGCTGTTGCTGTGCTCCCTGTGGCCATCACATGTGGCTGTGCTCCCTGTGGCCATCACATGTCGCTGTGCTCCCTCCCTGTGGCCATCACATGTCGCTGTGCTCCCTCCCTGTGGCCATCACATGTCGCTGTGCTCCCTCCCTGTGGCCATCACATGTCGCTGTCGCTGTGCTCCCTGTGGCCATCACATGTCGCTGTGCTCCCTGTGGCCATCACATGTCGCTGTGCTCCCTCCCTGTGGCCATCACATGTCGCTGTGCTCCCTGTGGCCATCATGCCGCTGTCGCTGTGCTCCCTGTGGCCATCACATGTCGCTGTGCTCCCTCCCTGTGGCCATCACATGTCGCTGTGCTCCCTGTGGCCATCACATGTCGCTGTGCTCCCTCCCTGTGGCCATCACATGTCGATGCTGGTGGAGGACGGGTGGAAGGTGAGGGGCCAGGCGGGTGGAAGGTGGGTGGCGGGGTGGAGGTTGAAAAGTGGCTGCAGATAATTAATTAGAGTGACAGGCAGGGGGAGCAAGCGGTGAGTGTGGGGGAGCAAGGGGAGGGGGGAGGGCAAGAAGTGAGGGTGGGGGTGGTGGTGGAAGTGAGATTAATGAAGAGAAGGGTAGGGCAGTTGTCACTCTCCTGCCATGGCCAGGGGGCGTGGGGAGGAGGAATGAAGGGGTGGGGACGGAGCGTGGCATTGGCACGTGAGACACGCACATTGCACATTACGTTGTCTGCACACTGGGCCTGTCTGTCTGTCTGTCCCTCCCTCCCTCCCTCCTGTCTGTCATTGCGATGTCCTCTTCTCTGTCCGTCTGTAAGTTTGTCTGTGTGTCTGTTTCTTTGCTGGGTGTCAGTGTCACTGTCAGGGACTGGACGACTGTCTTCTGC
>NC_134892.1:25070026-25085026 GCF_041734735.1 Babylonia areolata
GACAAACACACCACAATCAAGTCAGAATGATGTGTGCTTTGCATTTTATTTCTGACGGGATTAATCACGATATATTTAATATTGATATCAAACTGAAGGGCATGAACCTGTTTTAACCTTTATAAATTTTACCTGGGTCTGATATGACCAGTCTTTAGATATTGTAGCCCTTTGTAAGTTGTCAAAATAGTTTGGGTTTGTTTAACGTTTAGTGAAAGAAATGAACACCTTGTACGATTCATTTCATGTCAGGAGTATGCACCCGTTTTGCACATGATAAAACAACAACAACAACAAAAACATAAAAGACACAACACCAAAAACAACAGCTACACTGCCAACATCACCAACAAATACTAACACCAACACAACATCAAGAACAACAACAACACTGCCACCATCACCAACAAAACACCAACACCAACACAACATCAAGAACAACAACAACACTACCACCATCACCAACAAACACCAACACCAACACAACATCAAGAATAACAACAACACTACCACCATCACCAACAAACACCAACACAACATCAAGAACAACAACAACACTACCACCATCACCAACAAACACCAACACCAACACAACATCAAGAATAACAACAACACTACCACCATCACCAACAAAACACCAACACCAACATAACATCAAGAACAACAACAACACTACCACCATCACCAACAAACACCAACACAACATCAAGAACAACAACAACACTACCACCATCACCAACAAACACCAACACCAACACAACATCAAGAGCAACAACAACACTACCACCATCACCAACAAACACCAACACAACATCAAGAACAACAACAACACTACCACCATCACCAACAAACACCAACACCAACACAACATCAAGAGCAACAACAACACTGCCACCATCACCAACAAACACCAACACAACACAACATCAAGAATAACAACAACACTGCCACCATCACCAACAGACACCGATACAACAACAAGAGCAACAACAACACTGCCACCATCACCAACAAACACCGATACAACAACAAGAGCAACAACAACACTGCCACCATCACCAACAAACACCAACACCAACACAACATCAAGAATAACAACAACACTGCCACCATCACCAACAAACACCAACACCAACTCAACAACAAGAACAACAACAACACTGCCACCATCACCAACAGACACCAACACAACATCAAGAACAACAACAACACTGCCACCATCACCAACAGACACCAACACAACAACAAGAGCAACAACAACACTGCCACCATCACCAACAAACACCAACACCAACACAACAACAAGAGCAACAACAACACTGCCACCATCACCAACACACCAACATAACATCAAGAACAACAACAACACTGCCACCATCACCAACAAACACCAACACAACAACAAGAACAACAACAACACTGCCACCATCACCAACACCAACACAACAACAACAACAACAACAACACTGCCACCATCACCAACAAACACCAACAGACACCAACAAAACAACAAGAACAACAACAACACTGCCACCATCACTAACAAACACCAACAAAACAACAACAACAACAACAACAACACTGCCACCATCACCAACAAACACCAACACCAATACAACAACAAGAACAACAACAACACTGCCACCATCACCATCAAACACCAACACCAACACAACAACAAGAACAACAACAACACTGCCATCATCACCATCAAACACCAACACCAACTCAACAACAAGAACAACAACAACACTGCCACCATCACCAACAGACACCAACAAAACAACAACAACAACAACACTGCCACCATCACCAACAAACACCAACAAAACAACAACAACAACAACAACACTGCCACCATCACCAACAGACACCAAGAAAACAACAACAACAACAACACTACCACCATCACCAACAAACACCAACAAAACAACAAGAATAACAACAACACTGCCACCATCACCAACAGACACCAACACAACAACAAGAACAACAACGAAACACGAACATCATTGATTGTAGGATCATCCCAAGCACCCACAATCAAGTTTGCCTGCCACAGTATCAACCCGCAAGTTATTGTTTGAAATTTGTGGGTTGCTGTGCAGGTGGCATGAACCACACAACCGGGTTGTCGTTGTTTGGAGTTGTGCTGTGATGTAGGAGTTGTTCAAGGTCTGCACTTTTTCTTCTGGAATCGATCCTCCCTTGTTTTTGTAAGTGGGTCACAGCCTGAGCAGTTTGCGCAATCCGCCCACACTTTCGGTTCCAAGTTGATGTAAAAATAAGTGGGTTTCCAAGGTTGTTTGTCACACGTTTCTGTGTGTGTGTGTATGTGTGTGTGTGTGTGTGTGCATGTGTGTGTGTGCATGTGTGTGGGTACGCGTGTGTGGGTACGCGTGTGTGTGTGTGTGTGTGTGTGTGTGTGTGTGTGTGCGTGTGCGCGTGTTTGTGTGTGTGTGTGTGTGGGGGAGGGGTTGGTATATGTGTTTGTGCATGTACCTCTCTGGGTACGTGCGCGCGCGTGTGTGTAGAAGGTGTGTGTGCGCATTCCCGGGTATATGCACACGAACGAGAGTGTAGGTATATGTGTGTGTGACTGGGTGCACGATATGGAAGCTGTTTTTTGGGGGGACGGGGAGCGAAGGGGTGGGGGATGGGGGTATTTTTTGGTTTGTTTTCTGTGGGGTTTTTGTCTGCTTGTCAGTATTTCTGTCTTGTTTCTTATTTGTCCACTTTTTTTTTTTAACCTACACGTACATATTTATATACTTTTTCTTACGATTTTACATTTTAAGCAATGGAGATTTACGCCCACCGGTTAGTATACATATGTCGACACGTGTGCGTCTTTGGCTTTTTTTTTCTCTTTTCTTTTATTACCCTGAAATATGCAGCGTCTTTTGTGTGTGTGTTTTTGGTTTTTTTCTTTCTTTTCTTTTTTCATTTAATTTTCTTTTAACACACACACACACACTCTTTCTCTCTGTGTTTATTTGTCTGTGTCTGTCTCTCTTCCCCCCCCCCCCCCAACCGTCCTCCCTGCTGGCCGGGAGAGGAAGGAAGGGGAGGGGGTGGAGGAATGTTTAGGTGTGTGTGGAGGAGGTGGGGAGGGGGGAGTGTTTAGGTGGGGGAGGGGGAAAGGAGTGTTTAGGGTGGATGGGGGACGGGAGGGGGCAACCTGTCTGTTTGTCCCTTGTTAGACAGCTGATTGTAGCAGGTCCCCCCCCCCCCCCCAACCCACCCTGACCTCCCTCCAGCCCAGAGCGCCATTTGTTGTGTTGACTGGCACAGGGACCACTTGGCTGTCTGTCTGCCGGCTGTTGTGCTGACAGCTGGGGAGTGTGTGTGTGTGTTTGGGGGGGGGGGGGGCACTCTTCACGTGACGAGACAATGGGGACCAGTTAGATCTAAAGTACTACGTGTGTTTGTAGTCATCAGTTTGGTCTTTGGGGTAGGTCTGTGTTCTTGTGAGTGGTGGTAGGGCTTTATTTGTTGAGATGAATAGAAGGTCGATAGACGGAAGATCGACATATAGATAGCTAGTTAGATAGATCGACAGACAGACAGACAAATTAGATAGACGGTAGGTAGGTAGGTAGGAAGGTAGAGACGTGGAAACAGGCAAACCGAGAGACACGCAGAAACATGTGGACAATTAATAGATAGACATATTATAGACATAATTATTGATAGGCAGATAAGTAGATGGATGGATACAGTCAGACGGACACAGACAGACAGACAGATGTCAGACGGACACAGACAGACAGACAGATAGATAGATAGGCCGGAAACTGCGAGACTTGAAGTGGAGAAAAAACAAGTACCGGTGAACAGCCTTTCTATCATCCATCACGAACAATGCACACTTTGGTTTTTTCAGCATTGAATATCTGTCAAGGCGAAATGTCCTCGACCAGGGTCTTCCAGATTTCTGTTAGTCACAAAGAAGGGATTTTTCCCACAGGATATTCCGCGTCCATCCGTTTGTTGACCGAGGTCGGTGCCCGGGAGGTGTCCGACACTCACTGGTCAGCTAATTGGCGTCTGTCTGTGGACATCAGATTCATTTGTCCCTGACCTAAGACTGTTGATGTTGGTGTTGGCAACGTGCATGGCAACACTGTTGGTACATTCAGTGCAGTCCATCTTTCTTCGCTCTTCAGTGGAACAGCTGAGGAAGCCAGAATCCTGGCCGGCGTAGTTCTGTTGTGGGAATGAAATGTCTTCATCAGTGCAGGTGTTGGAATGGTTGGGGTTTGTAACTGATGGGATTAGATACCACAATATGAAATTGTACCATGACTCAGTATAAAACACAATAAATACCGCAATATCAATTTGTACCATGATTCAGTATAAAACATAATAAATACCACAATATCAATTTGTACCATGACTCAGTATAAAACATAATAAATACCACAATATCAATTTGTACCATGACTCAGTATAAAACATAATAAATACCGCAATATCAATTTGTACCATGTCTCAGAATAAATCATAGATACCACAATCTCAATTTGTGCCATGTCTCAATATAAAACATAGATACCACAATTTCAATTTGTGCCATGTCTCAATATAAAACAGTGTTATTCACAGTTCAACAAACACGAGCCAGCTTTTAAGACTTTTCCTCCATACTTTTCCCAAGACTGTCCCTTTCTTGGCAGCTTCTGTCACCGACACCGAGCACTCCAAAGACGAGACAGGCTTCACAAAACTTGGACTCATCGTACACAAAACAACAACAACAACAACAACAAACAAACAAAAAAATACTTGTCATAACTCAAACAGTGCTGTTGTCCCAGGCCCATGGCAATGTGAGTGTGTGTGATGGGTGAGTAGAGAGAATGGGGGTGGGTAGATGGATGGTGGTGGTGTGGTTCGAAAGGGAGAATGACCCGATTTTTACACGTTTACCTTTTCTATCCAAAACTTTATTTTACATCTTTTACAAAATCTTTGGCAGGGGGGGATTACAATTATGCTCCTTTTTACATGTATGTATTTTAAGTGAAAACTGCTGTTATCTCAGCCGTTTAATCATGTGTGTGTCTCTGTGTGTGTGTTAGTGTGAGTGTTGGAGTGTTACAGTTGTAGTATTGAGAATATGTTACTTTGTGAGTTTTATGCATTGTGTTTTTATAATATTAATGAATCTGTTTTATGTTTCTACTACTTTTTATATGCTTACGTGTTTCACTGAAAGTACTGGATTGTAAAGCGCTCAGAGCTTGCTTATGCTTGCATTATAGCGCTATGTAAAAATAAAATATTATTATATTATATTATACACTGAAATCCGCTGTGTGATTTGTGTTGTTATTGAGGGCTGTGGTGTGGGTGTGGTGAATGTTGTGTTGTTGTTGAGGGCTGGGGTGTGGGTGTGGTGAATGTTGTGTTGTTGAGGGCTGGGGTGAATGTTGTGTTGTTGAGGGCTGTGGTGTGGGTGTGGTGAATGTTGTGTTGTTGAGGGCTGGGGTGTGGGTGTGATGAATGTTGTGTTGTTGTTGAGGGCTGGGGTGTGGGTGTGGTGAATGTTGTGTTGTTGAGGGCTGGGGTGTGGGTGTGGTGAATGTTGTGTTGTTGAGGGCTGGGGTGTGGGTGTGGTGAATGTTGTGTTGTTGAGGGCTGGGGTGTGGGTGTGGTGAATGTTATGTTGTTGAGGGCTGGGGTGTGGGTGTGGTGAATGTTGTGTTGTTGAGGGCTGGGGTGTGGGTGTGGTGAATGTTGTGTTGTTGAGGGCTGGGGTGTGGGTGTGGTGAATGTTGTGTTGTTGTTGAGGGCTGTGGTGTGGGTGTGGTGAATGTTGTGTTGTTGTTGAGGGCTGTGGTGTGGGTGTGGTGAATGTTGTTGAGGGTGTGAGTGTGGTGAATGTTGTGTTGTTGTTGAGAGCTGGGGTGTGGGTGTGGTGAATGTTTTGTTGTTGGGGGTTGGGTGTGGTGAATGTTGTGTTGTTGTTGAGGGCTGGAGTGTGGGTGTGGTGAATGTTGTTGTTGTTGAGGGCTGGAGTGTGGGTGTGGTGAATGTTGTTGTTGTTGAGGGCTGGGGTGTGGGTTTGGTGAATATTGCGTTGTGGATGAGTGTTGTCTTGGATGTCTGTCCGGGTGATGTCCTTGTGCCTGACAAAGTTTCTGCTGTGTTTTGGCGTACTTGTTTGTCGACATGGGCATATGGTTGGGAAATCTGAATCCCAGTCTCACTGTGGCCTAACGATTGGGCAGCACAGTGTCTGGTATGGCAGCAGTGACATTCTGTTGTTAATGCAGCTAATCAAAGAAGGGAAAAAAAAGACACAATAACAGGACACAACTCTCGATGGCAGTGGGGCAACGAAGTGGATCACTGTCTGAGGATTGGTTGATGTTGATCACGTGACAGAGGCCAGGAAACTGCACACGTCCACACTGTGGCTGTGTACACCAGCACCTCAATAAAGCCAACGACAGGCAACATTTTATGTACCCTCTCCCCCCTTTTTTGTCTTTTAAAAAAAATCTTTTTTAATAATTACTGTCGGTAATGTCGTTGCGGCGAGACTTTCCTAATACGGTGCACGAGTGATGAGGTCCGACTGCCGGAAACTGCCGATGATGGCCGAGGTAACGACGCGCGCGGAATGTTCACGCTGCACCGAGCACGTGATCCACGAGGCTTGTTGAGCGCTGCTCCACATTGTGAGCACGGAGAGGGGCGGGGAGAGGTGGGGGTGAGGGGGAGAAGTGGGGCAGAGAGGTGAAGGAAGGAATGGGGTGTGGCGGTTATCGAACATGACCACGATTCCAGTTTTATGGCCAGAGGGAGGAGGGGGTGGGGGCTTGTGTTGAACATCACGCCTGTAATTATGGCCCTCTTTTTCAATGCTTACATTCCGTGTTGAGGGGTCTGCTTTATCTCAGCACGCGTCATAGTTTGGGGGAGTTTTTTTCTTTTCTTTTTGTTTTCTTTTTCTTTTCAATGGCAGTGCGACCTGTCGCCAGCGTCTGACATATTTCTGACGGGAGAACACGGGGCAACGTGATGGCTGGTCACGTTGTCGATTAGCTCAGATTGTCATTTTTGTTTCTTTATTTACTTATTTATTTACTTATTGATTTGTTTCCTTCATGAAGAAGCTGATAACTGATCCCTCCTCTCCTTGTTGTTCTTGTTGCTCTTGTTCCTTCTTTGCTATTATTCTGATAATACAATAATAATTATCATTACCATTACCATCATCATCAGTAGTAGTAGTTGTAGTAATAGTAGTAGCAGTAGGAAATGCAGGAGTATTTGTAGTAGGAAGAGTAGTAGTAGAAGTATGAGCAGTGGTTGCGTACCGCTATAATCTTTGGATTTAATCAATGGTGGTTTTTGTTGTCTGCTTTGCACTTGTCTGAATTTTTGTGTATATCTGTGTACACCGCTTTTCATTGAAATGTAACCGTCTGAGATTAAAGAAATAGTTTTTTTTAAAGCTGCAAGGAGATGATAAAAATAGTTTTTTGAAGCTTCAAGGAGATGAGAAATGTTTTTTTTAAACCTTCAAGGAGATATAGGAATATATAT
The DNA here is from genome assembly GCF_041734735.1 of Babylonia areolata. Lineage (NCBI taxonomy): Eukaryota > Metazoa > Mollusca > Gastropoda > Neogastropoda > Buccinidae > Babylonia > Babylonia areolata. The sequence continues at coordinate 25,077,590 of NC_134892.1, forward strand.
ATATATATATATATATATATATATATATATATATATACTCATGAAAATATGAGAAACAGTCCAACAACGACAAAAAGCAATAACAGCAACAACAAAAACAACAATAATCAGAAAGAAGAAAATATCCCAAAGTTCTGGCCTTAATTGTCCTGCTCACGAAATGACACCAATGCACAGAATCACAATAGAAGAAAAATATTTTATGTTAAAATATTTTCTACATAACACGCTATTCTAAAGATTTAAATGTGACTTTTTGCAAGAAATGAAACCTAAAAGACGAACAGGAGCACAGACACACACACACGCACACACACACACACACACACACACACACGCACAACACACACACACACACACACGCACACACACACACACACACACACACACACACACACACACACAGAGAGAGAGAGAGAGAGAGAGAGAGATTTATTCATAACGAAGGTTTTTCTTTAGGGTTATTTTTGTCCGACTGTCATCAGGACGATTCTTCTTCGGCACACACGCGGGCTTGTGTGTATATATGCCCGAGAGAGAAGCAGAATGGAGATTGTATTTTCCCTCCTTGAAAGGAGGGAATTAGATAGCTACGTGTCTTGTTCCCTATTTTCCCTCCTTGAAAGGAGGGAATTAGATAGCTTCGTGTCTTGTTCCCTATTTTCCTCCCCGAATAGAGGGAGTTAGATTCCCATTCTTGTTCTTTGATATTAGGTTCTTTCTTTGCAATCGTTTAACATCAAAAGAGTGAACTGACCTAAGTGAAATGTCATCTGCTGATATTTTTCACAGTAACTGATACTATTGTAAAAAGTGTTGTTTTAGAGAGTGTGTTGGTTCGATTCTGATAGAAGAGAGAGGGGAAAAGACAGGGGGGATATGGGATCAACTAATCATGCACTCACTCACTCTCTCCTCACATCAATAGCAGGGCCACATGGAGTGGTTTTTATAGAGTGTTTACTTTTACAATGTACATGGGAAATCAGCACACACTAAGCAGTTCACCCTACTTAGAAAAAGCAACACACACTAAGGCAGCAAACACTGCCTACTTCAAGTACTTCCTACAAGCAGCGCACAGTAAAACGATCATCCTACACCTAAAGCAGCACCTATGAGCAGCACACAGCCCAACAGGGATTTCCTTGCTCCTCACATCACTGATCAGTCAGTCACCCTGTGTCAGTCAGTTCTTCTGGGAGACCGCCATCTGCGTCAGTTGCGTTCGTGGAGGGGAGATGGGGAATGACTTGAAAGACGGGCCGCCACACGGAATGTTCTGCTCAGCACGGGGATCGCGGCAGACATCACGTAACTGCACGTGTTCCTATAGCTGGGGCGGGTGACGCCGCGTCGCTGACCAAAGAGGGCCGACTAGGGAGTAGGGGTGAGGAGGGAGGGTGGCGCGGGTGTCGGCGCAACCTCAAAGACTGGGCTTTGGACAGAGCGGGAAGGGAGATAAGAAGGAGGGGTGGGGAGGGGGGAGGGGACAGAGTGTGGGTGGTGGGGGTGACACTGCTGGCACACTATAACACTATAATGATACCAGTGATTCTATCACGTGTTGAATCTCTTGGCGGTGGAAATGCATATGTGTGTGTGTGTGTGTGTGTGTGTGTGTATGTGTGTGTGTGTGTGCGTGTGTGTGTGTGTGTGTGTGTGTAAGAATGGGGGGGGGGGAGAGAGAGAGAGCTTAACCGTTAAAAAGCAGACTGGTGAGGAGAGGATAATCCAGCTAGGACCAATCACATTTTTCATGTGTTTACCACAACTGGTGACTGCGAATGTTGATATCGACCGTACACTTCAACTCACAGCTGTTCGCTGCATGTGCTAACATCAACCTCACTGTTCAAGGTCACCGCTACATGCTGCGTGCAGTCCCCTCCGCCATGCCTTCCAGCCAAAGCACACACACACAGCTGGTGGCCGTGGTTGTTAGTAGCGGCGAACAGTACTGCTTGTGCCAGTACTGAAGGCCAGACAACGTTTTGCTTTCACTGGTATTAGTACAGTGTCTGTGTCTGCATTCCTGGACTGCTGTGTTGTTAGTTCCTGAGAAATTGGTTGGCACCTTGAACCTAGAAGCTAACTTGTCGCTCAAGTCAGGACTGTTTTCAGTACTGACTGCTCTCCCCTTGGAGGAAGGGAAGTCACCCTTGGTGTACTGTAGAGAAAATGGTCAGGGAGGATGGAAAGTGTGTGTGTATGTGTGTGTGTGTGTGTGTGTGTGTGTGTGTGTGTGTGTGTGTGATTGCGCACCCGTGTGTATGTCTGTGTGTGTGCGAAAGGAAGAGAGAGGGAGACAGAGAGACACAGAGACAGAAAGACAAAGACGGGGAGACAGAGACACAGAGACAGAAAGACAAAGACGGGGAGACAGAGACACAGAGACAGAAAGACAAAGACAGGGAGACAGAGACACAGAGACAGAAAGACAAAGACAGGGAGACAGAGACACAGAGACAGAAAGACAAAGACGGGGAGACAGAGACACAGAGACAGAAGGACAAAGACGGGGAGACAGACAGACACAAAGACAGAAGGACAAAGACGGGGAGACAGACAGACACAGAGACAGAAGGACAAAGACGGGGAGACACAGACAGAAGGACAAAGACGGGGAGACAGAGACACAGAGACAGAAAGACAAAGACGGGGAGACAGAGACACAGAGACAGAAAGACAAAGACAGGCAAATAGACAGACAGACAGGAGAGGGACAGAGACACGGAGAAGGGAACAAAGAAAAAACACCTAGAACATAGATACAGGGATAAAAACATAGGCATACATAGATACAGGCACACACACACACACACACACACACACACACACACACACACACACACACACACACACAATGATGACTCTTTTCTTTCCCTAAGTGAAGGGTAGGGTAGAAAAGGTTACCAAGACAACCAATCCCCCCATACTTTCTCATCAGGTCTTCTGATCCCCAGGCGTTGTGACAAAAAGAGGGCAGCGATGTTTATGGCCTTTCATCGGCATCAAAAGGAGGAAGTTCGTTTTTATAACTTTTACATAAGTAGGTTGCCTCAGAGTGTATGTGTTGCTGGAAAACATCGCTTTAATCCCCAACACTGCGTAAAGGTTGAGCGGAGCTGTAGGCTAAATGTCATGAAAGGTAGTGATGGTGGTGTGTGTGGTGGTGGTAGTGTAGTGGTGGTGGTGGTGTGTGTGGTGATAATGGTGGTGGTGGTGGTGGTGGTGTGTGTGTGTGTGTGTGTGTGTGTGTGTGTGTGTGTGTGTGTGTGTGTGTGTGTGTGTGTGCGTGCGTGCGTGCGTGCGCATACGATTGTGTTGGGGGGGGTGTATGGTGGAGAAACAAATGAGTTTTTGCTGAGACTGAATTAAGACATGACCCCTCCCCAGGGCTGCCTTCCACACATACCCTGACTCCCTCTGTCTGTCTCCCTCTCTCTCTCTGTCATACACACACACACACACACACACACACACACACACACACACACACACACACACACACATCGCATCACAACACTCCTCCCCCTCCCCCCGAAGGTCCACAGCCAGGGGGTTTATCTGGTGAGACGTCCAGCTCCCTCCATCACATCTCTCTGCGCAACAACAACACGGATCAATATCTCATGCTTTCTTCCCAACATCTCTTCCTCCCTCTCTCTCTCTCTCTCTCTCTCTCTCTCTCTCTCTCTCTCTCTCTCTCTCTCTCTCTCTCTCTCTCCGCCTCTCCCTGTGTTATGTTTGTGAATATCTTGATTAAATTTGTTTGCCCTTTTGAAAAGGGTATGTAAAAAAAGAAGACACCCCACCCCTCGCCAAAAGAAAAAAAAAGAAGCTTATTTTACTTTCCTTTCTCGTTTCCCATCGCCCCCGTTCCCTGTCTCTTTCTCCCTCTCTCTCCCCCCCCCCCCACCCAGATCTCTCTCTCACCCCCTCTATTTGTCAATCAAAATTGCATCTTAATGCATTGAAATGATCAGTTTTTAAGAACCAAGCGACGATAAAGATTAATCATTGGGTCTGTCTCCAATTTTCAATTTACATGAATTGAGTTTTTCTCCTTGTACCTTTTGTTTGTTGCTTTAACTCGTTACACGTGTTTGTTGGCTTGGATTTAGACTGGTGCCATGCCCTGGTATTCATGCTAATCATTTTGTGCTTGCACGCGTGTGGGTGTGTTTGTGTGTGTGTGTTTGTGTGTGTGTGTGTGGTGTGTGTGTGTGTGTGTGTGTGTGTGTGTGTGTGTGAGTGAGAGAGAGTTATCTTCAGTTTAACGTCTATTCACTATAAGTGTTATTAGACTGAAAGGAGAAAAGTAGTGAATAAAGTAAAGGGAATGCATGTGAATATTAGTGTAAAAAAGTGTTCATGTTATGTATTAGAGGAAAAGTATAATATAAGAAATTAAAGTTTAAAGAGATTGTGGTGTGTAATTAATGAGCTGTCATCGGAAGGAGAATATGTGTATGCATATCAACAAGTATTAACTTACAACAATGTAAATATAAATAACGACATAAATTAGAATACATCAAAGGAGGATACCAACTGGACTGGAGTTTAAAATTTCCGAAAACATTCTAAGCAATAAATAATCATTCAGAATCTTTTCAGTGGCTGATGGAATATTGGTAGAAAAGTCAACTACAGCTTCAAAAAATTATTTTTGTCATCTCCTTGCAGCTTCAAAAACCATTTCTGTCATCTCCTTGAAGCTTCAAAAAGCTATTTTTGTCATCTTGCAGCTTCAAAAACCATTTCTGTCATCTCCTTGAAGCTTCAAAAAGCTATTTTTGTCATCTCCTTGCAGCTTCAAAAAGTTATTTTTGTCATCTCCTTGCAGCTTCAAAACATATTTCTATAATCTCCTTGCCTTCAAAAAACTATTTTTGTCATCTCCTTGAAGCTTCAAAAACAATTTCTGTCATCTCCTTGCCTTCAAAAACTATTTTTGTTATCTCCTTGCCTTCAAAAACTATTTTTGTCATCTCCTTGCAGCTTCAAAAAGCTATTTTTGTCATCTCCTTGCAGCTTCAAAAAGCTATTTTTGTCATCTCCTTGCAGCTTCAAAACATATTTCTATAATCTCCTTGCCTTCAAAAAACTATTTTTGTCATCTCCTTGCAGCTTCAAAAAGCTATTTTTGTCATCTCCTTGCAGCTTCAAAACATATTTCTATAATCTCCTTGCCTTCAAAAAACTATTTTTGTCATCTCCTTGCAGCTTCAAAAAGCTATTTTTGTCATCTCCTTGCAGCTTCAAAACATATTTCTATAATCTCCTTGCCTTCAAAAAACTATTTTTGTCATCTCTTTGAAGCTTCAAAAACAATTTCTGTCATCTCCTTGCAGCTTCAAAAAGCTATTTTTGTCATCTCCTTGAAGCTTCAAAAGCTATTTTTGTCATCTCCTTGAAGCTTTAAAAAAACAATTTCTGTCATCTCCTTGAAACTTCAAAAGCTATTTTTGTCATCTCCTTGCAGCTTCAAAAAGCTATTTTTGTCATCTCCTTGCAGCTTCAAAAAGCTATTTTTGTCATCTCCTTGCAGCTTCAAAAAGCTATTTTTGTCATCTCCTTGCAGCTTCAAAAACATATTTCTATAATCTCCTTGCCTTCAAAAAACTATTTTTGTCATCTCTTTGAAGCTTCAAAAACAATTTCTGTCATCTCCTTGCCTTCAAAAACTATTTTTGTTATCTCCTTGCCTTCAAAACTATTTTTGTCATCTCCTTGCAGCTTCAAAAAGCTATTTTTGTCATCTCCTTGCAGCTTCAAAAAGCTATTTTTGTCATCTCCTTGCAGCTTCAAAACATATTTCTATAATCTCCTTGCCTTCAAAAAACTATTTTTGTCATCTCCTTGCAGCTTCAAAAAGCTATTTTTGTCATCTCCTTGCAGCTTCAAAACATATTTCTATAATCTCCTTGCCTTCAAAAAACTATTTTTGTCATCTCTTTGAAGCTTCAAAAACAATTTCTGTCATCTCCTTGCAGCTTCAAAAAGCTATTTTTGTCATCTCCTTGAAGCTTCAAAAGCTATTTTTGTCATCTCCTTGAAGCTTTAAAAAAACAATTTCTGTCATCTCCTTGAAACTTCAAAAGCTATTTTTGTCATCTCCTTGCAGCTTCAAAAAGCTATTTTTGTCATCTCCTTGCAGCTTCAAAAAGCTATTTTTGTCATCTCCTTGCAGCTTCAAAAAGCTATTTTTGTCATCTCCTTGCAGCTTCAAAAACATATTTCTATAATCTCCTTGCCTTCAAAAAACTATTTTTGTCATCTCCTTGAAGCTTCAAAAACAATTTCTGTCATCTCCTTGCCTTCAAAAACTATTTTTGTTATCTCCTTGCCTTCAAAAACTATTTTTGTCATCTCCTTGCAGCTTCAAAAAGCTATTTTTGTCATCTCCTTGCAGCTTCAAAAAGCTATTTTTGTCATCTCCTTGCAGCTTCAAAACATATTTCTATAATCTCCTTGCCTTCAAAAAACTATTTTTGTCATCTCCTTGCAGCTTCAAAAAGCTATTTTTGTCATCTCCTTGCAGCTTCAAAACATATTTCTATAATCTCCTTGCCTTCAAAAAACTATTTTTGTCATCTCCTTGCAGCTTCAAAAAGCTATTTTTGTCATCTCCTTGCAGCTTCAAAACATATTTCTATAATCTCCTTGCCTTCAAAAAACTATTTTTGTCATCTCTTTGAAGCTTCAAAAACAATTTCTGTCATCTCCTTGAAACTTCAAAAGCTATTTTTGTCATCTCCTTGAAGCTTCAAAAGCTATTTTTGTCATCTCCTTGAAGCTTTAAAAAAACTATTTCTGTCATCTCCTTGAAACTTCAAAAGCTATTTTTGTCATCTCCTTGAAACTTCAAAAGCTATTTTTGTCATCTCCTTGAAACTTCAAAAGCTATTTTTGTCATCTCCTTGAAGCTTTAAAAAACTATTTCTGTCATCTCCTTGAAGCTTCAAAAAACTATTTCTATAATCTCCTGGAAGCTTTGAAAAAAACACACACAAAAAAACAACAACACTTTGTTTCATCTCAGACGGCTACATTTCAGACAAATGCAAAGCAGACAACAAAAACAACCACTGATTAAATCCAAAGATTATGGCGGTACGACACCACTGCTCATACTCCTGCGACCACTCCTCTTCCTGCTACAAGTACTCCTCTTCCTGCTACAAGTACTCCTCTTCCTGCTACAAGTACTCCTCTTCCTGCTGCAAGTACTCCTCTTCCTGCTACAAGTACTCCTCTTCCTGCTGCAAGTACTCCTCTTCCTGCTACAAGTACTCCTCTTCCGACTGCTACTACTATTACTACTACTACTACTGATGATGATGATAATGATGATGATGGTAATGGTAATAATAGTTATTATTCTTATTATCAGAATAATTGCAGATAAACAACAGGATAGTTCACTGC
>NC_134892.1:25095026-25105026 GCF_041734735.1 Babylonia areolata
CGCTCCCTTCTGGGACTGGTGAGGCGGGTGGCTAGACACCCTTATGGAGATCCATAAAAGGGCGTTGGCTCAGGAGAGCCACCGACGGCCATCTAGCTCCACTGTGCTGTGTGCATGCCACACGCAGTTGGCCCCCGGGGTGTGTCTACCCATGCATGCGAAGTCTGGATCCGGCAGAATCTGCGGAAGAAACCTATCGGTTCAACGGAGAGAAAGGCGGTTACAGCAACGCACTGTGGAGTGCAGAGAGCAAGATGAGACACCGAAAGGATATCTTGGTCATCCACTGCATCCGTGCTCATCCTCCAGTCGTCTCGACTTAGTCTTGCCACTGGAAATTGGTGGACCCGGACGAGAGAGTGAGGTTGACGTTGCGCAACTCCTCTTCACTTTAAACAAACTCATCGCGCAAGTCATCAGTCATCCAAAATGACCTTTCATCCTTCATCATTTCATCACCCCCAAGTCCTGTGGCGACAGGCGAGCGACGAAACGACAGGTGTGGGTACACTGGCAGTCGCAGTCGCAGACCTGCACACAGGCGGCTCAGGCCATAGGGTCGTTCTTCGTCGACAGGAGCAGCGATGGAGCTCGGCAGCCGTCTGAGCATCTGAGCAGCCCTCTTTAGGAATGCACTGCTCACCTCCCTGGCATGAGGAAGGGGCTAGAAAAGGTGCCCTAAAAATTGCCTGCTCCATATCACCCTGGCCAGCATACCGCGGCTGGCGGGGACCCTACATCAGCGGTCGAAACAACAAGAAAGAAAAGAAAAAAACAAGGATCGTTCCTCTCACCATTGGTGCTTGGAACATAAGGACTCTCCTGGACAGAGATAACGCGGACAGACCCCAAAGGAGAACGGCACTAGTTGCATCCGAACTCGCCAGATACAACATTGACATCGCAGCCTTGAGTGAGACTCGGCTTGCAGGTGAAGGCGAGCTCTGTGAACGGGGATCTGGTTACACCTTCTTCTGGAGTGGACGAGGAAGCGAAGAGCGACGTGAGGCTGGCGTTGGTTTTGCAGTAAAAACAGCACTTGTCAGCAAGCTAGCTGGAATCCCAAAGGGAGTCAACGATAGGCTTATGACCATGAAACTCCCACTGGCATCTGGCCAGAAGCACCTCACCATTGTCAGTGCCTACGCCCCAACCATGACCAACCCGGATGAAGTGAAGGCGAAGTTCTACGAGGACCTTCACTCTGTCATTGCTGCTATCCCTAAAGCAGACAAGCTCATCATTCTTGGGGACTTCAATGCTAGAGTTGGCTCTGACTACATCTCCTGGGATGGAGTGATTGGAAAGCATGGTGTGGGCCACTGCAACCCAAATGGATTGCTTTTGCTTCAGACCTGTGCAGAGCACGAACTGCTGATAACCAACACAGTTTTCTGCCTCCCTACCCGTAACAGGACGTCATGGATGCACCCTCGCTCAAAGCATTGGCATCTCATCGATTATGTCATCGTCAGGAAAAGGGATAGGCAAGATGTACGTGTAACAAAGACCATGTGTGGCGCCGAGTGTTGGACAGACCATCGCCTTGTAGTCTCGAAGCTGAATATTCGAATCCAGCCCAAGAGACGCCCCCAAGGCCAGAAGGCTCCAAAACGGCTCAACATCGCTAAGCTGAAAAACATCACCATCAAACAGTCCTTTGTGGAGCTGCTGGAAGATCGTCTGGAATCCGCCTCTCTGGACAACCAGAATGTGGAGTCTGACTGGAGGACCCTGCGTGAGCTGATCTATAGTACAGCTTCAGAGACCCTGGGACCCATGTCCAGAAAGCACAAAGACTGGTTTGATGAAAACTGTGATGAAATCAAGCAGCTTCTGGATGAGAAACGCCGTCTGCATCAAGCCTACCTGAGCAACCCAAAGTCCACATCAAAAAAGGATGTGTACGATGCCATCCGCAGGACTGTTCAGCAAAAGTTACGCCAGATGCAGGATAAGTGGCTGAGTGACAAAGCTGATGAGATCCAGGGATATGCTGACAGGCACGATATGAAGAGGTTCTATGATGCCTTAAAAGAAGTCTACGGCCCCACATCCTCAGGATCATCCCCCCTCCTCAGTGCAGATGGGAATACCTTGATCACCGAGAAGGAGAAAATTCTCGAACGCTGGGCTGAGCACTTCAACAGTGTCTTAAATCGCCCTTCCTCCATAAATGATGAAGCCATAGACCGTCTCCCACAAGTCCCCATCAACGAAGCACTGGACGATCCGCCAACACTTCTTGAGACCCAGAAAGCAATCCGTCTGCTATCCAGTGGCAAAGCACCTGGCTCAGACTCCATACCAGCAGAGGTCTACAAGGATGGAGGCACTGTGCTGACTGAGAAGCTCCATCAGCTGTACTCACTCATGTGGAAAGAAGAGACGATCCCCCAGGATTTCAAAGATGCATCTATCATTCACTTGTACAAGCGAAAGGGGAACCGGCAAGCCTGTGATAACCATCGGGGCATTTCCTTGCTCTCCATCGCAGGCAAGATACTTGCCAGGATCCTACTAAACCGCCTCACAGCACACCTTGACCAAGGTCATTTGCCTGAGAGCCAATGTGGATTCCGGAAAGAGCGCGGAACCACCGACATGGTGTTTGCTGCAAGGCAGCTGCAAGAGAAATGTCAGGAGCAAAATGCTGATCTGTTCTCCACCTATGTCGACCTCACTAAGGCCTTCGACACCGTGAGTAGAGAGGGATTGTGGAAGATCATGGCCAAGTACGGATGCCCTCGGAAATTTATTTCCTTGGTCAGCCAATTCCATGAAGGCATGCAGGCTCGAGTCCAGGACAAAGGCGAAACATCTGCTCCTTTTGCTGTCACAAATGGTGTCAAGCAAGGCTGCGTCCTGGCTCCAACGCTGTTCAGCCTCATGTTCTCTGCAATGCTTACTGATGCCTTCAGAGATGGCGATGTTGGAATCGGCCTAAAGTACCGAACAGATGGTAAGTTGTTTAACCTCAGAAGGCTTCAAGCAAAAACGAAGGTCATGACAGACATCATCAGAGACTTTTTGTTTGCTGATGATTGTGCCCTCAACGCTGGATCTGAAGCTGACATGCAACTCAGCGTTGACAAGTTTGCCACTGCCAGCAGGAACTTCGGCCTTACCATCAGCACGAGGAAAACTGAAGTTCTCCATCAGCCAGCCCCAGGGAAACCCTACGTTGAGCCCAACATCACAGTCAACGGTCAGAGACTCAGTGCGGTGGAGCGGTTCACATACCTTGGCAGCACACTGTCACGAAATGCGACCATCGACGATGAAGTGAACGTCAGGATTGCAAGAGCAAGTGCAACTTTTGGTAGACTTAGTGCAAATGTCTGGAACAGAAGAGGCATTAGTCTTGAGACCAAGCTAAAGGTCTACAGAGCAGTAGTTCTCCCCACACTACTGTACGCCTGCGAAACTTGGACAGTGTACCAACGACATGCCAAGAAGCTGAACCACTTCCACACAACATGCCTCAGGAAGCTACTGAACATCAAGTGGCAAGACAAGACCCCAGACACAGAGGTGCTCGCAAAAGCCACCCTTCCCAGCATCTTCACCATCCTGATGCAGTCCCAGCTTCGCTGGGCTGGACACGTGGCGCGCATGCCAGACCATCGGCTGCCCAAAAGGCTCTTCTATGGCGAGCTGCAACAAGGGAAGAGATCACACGGAGGTCAGAAGAAGCGCTTCAGAGATACTCTGAAAGTCTCTCTGAAAGTGTTTGATATCAACCCTGACTCCTGGGAGGAATCTGCAGTGGACCGTGACAAATGGCGTGCTGCTGTGCACAAAGGCGCCAAGTTGTGTGAGGCCAACAGGACTGCTGCAGCTGTTCAGAAGAGGCAGGCCAGAAAGTCACGGGCAAACAAGCTCCCTGACAATGGTATGCCTGTCTTTGTCTGCCCCAAATGTCAGCGAACATTTCGTGCACAGATTGGACTATTCAGCCATCTGCGCATTCACAGATAGATTCATGAGCATCCTCCCCCCCACCCCACCACCACCCTCCCCCCATCCCCCAGCTGGATGACAACGATGGTCATCATCGATCTCGATGGACACACACCACCTGAAGTCTCCCCGTGGAGATAGTACTTTGTTACCTCCATACCTGAAGTCTCCCTGTGGATATAGTACTTTGTTATCCCCATACCTGAAGTCTCCCCGTGGAGATAGTACTTTGTTACCTCCATACCTGAAGTCTCCCCATGGAGATAGTACTTTGTTACCTCCACACCTGAAGTCTCCCCATGGAGATAGCACTTTGTTACCTCCATACCTGAAGTCTCCCCGTGGAAATAGTACTTTGTTTCCTTCATACCTGAAGTCTCCCCGTGGAGATAGTACTTTGTTATCCCCATACCTGAAGTCTTCCCGTGGATATAGTACTTTGTTACCTCCATACCTGAAGTCTCCCCGTGGAGATAGTACTTTGTTACCTCCATACCTGAAGTCTCCCCGTGGAGATAGTACTTTGTTACCTCCATACCTGAAGTCTCCCCGTGGAGATAGTACTTTGTTAGCTCCACACCTGAAGTCTCCCCATGGAGATATACTTTGTTACCTCCATACCTTAACGGTCCCCATTACCAAGCCGGAAGTAATTTGATCCTTCACTCCCCCCTTCCTCCCTCTTCGCGCCAAGTCCCCCACCAGAAGTCACGGCGGTCACGTGCTGTGCCATCTCGTGCTATCTCGTTTCTCGCCGAGAGCCAGCCGGACTGGCCAGCAGCGGGTGTGATAGATGAAGGACGGTATGGAGACGCGGTCTGATTAAAAGCGGGAGTCAGTGAGCAGACTGGGCAGGGACAGGATGAAATCTTCATCCGCCTTCGGCACTTGAGCAGGATAGAGAGGAGGGAGGGGGGAGGGGAGGAGGAGGGAGAGGAAGAAAGGATGCAGAGGGGAGAAGGGAGAGGGGGGAGGAGGAGGGGTGGATGAGGGAGGAAGATATAGAGGAGGAGGAGAGGAGGGACAGGAGGGGAGGGGGAGGAGGGGAAGAGAATAGAGATGGGGAGAGGAGGGATAGAGGGAGAGTAGGGGAGGAGGATAGGAGGAGAGGATGGGAGGGGGAGGTGGAGTGAAGAGAAGAGGAGGGAGAAGTGGTGAGGAGGAGGAAGAGGAGAGGGAGGAGGAGTGGGAGGAAAAAGGAGGGGGAGGAGGATAGAGAGGAGGGGAGGGAGAGGAGGATAGGGGGAGAGGATGGGAGGGGGAGTTGGAGTGAAGAGAGGGGGGAGGTGGAAGAGGAGGGGGAGGAGGACAGAGAGGAGGGGGGGATAGTGGGTGGCAAGGTGTGACATGACAGTGTAACCACAACGACGTAAGTGTAAACAGAAGGAAGGTGATGACGATTGAAATGGACTGTGTGGAGGATTAAAGACGTTACACAATTACGCCACTACGTCTACCAGGGTTACGTCACTACGTCAGCCAGGGTTACGTCACTGCGTCAGTGTGACCTCAGCTCGGCATTTCAGAAGCTGTTTTGACGTCACAGTCGTTAGTTCGTAAAGCGGACGTCCTACTGATATTTTCCTTGTCCAAATTGTACATTTTTTACACAATGAACTTCAGCTTCTGTGGTGACATTTCGGTCGACTTGTGCTGGTAGTACATTGCGCCATTGATGTACTGAAAGGGTAGGGGGTGGGAGACAGACAGTGATCACACACTCTGCATGGGTCTGTGTGCCCAGGATGTCACCAGCCATGTAGGTTTGTGATATAGACGTTCATCAGCAGATACTGACCAGGCTTTTAAGTGAGATGGAAATACTGGATGTGATTTAGACAGACACACGTTCAGTACGTTCCTAAACTCCTCCAAAGTCGCATTGTACACTGTGTTGTGAATAAAAAGTCACCCAGTCATGTGTTTTTGTATTCTTTCATTCTGCGTCGGAATGTAATGAGCTGGTGACATATCGATGTCTTTAAGGTCAGAACCAGCGTCATTGAAGTGTCAGAAAAGGGTGTGATGAAAACCCAGGCAGTAAAGAACAGTGCAGAGAGGGGCGGGGGAGGGGTTGATGAAGAAGGGGGTGGGGAGGGGGTGATGAAGAAGGGGGATGGGGAGGAAGAGAGCAAAGCGTTCAGACATCATTGACGGGGAAGGGGAAGGAAGTGGTGTTGGTGCAGATGGTGAGTGGGAGGCGGAGCTCGATAAGTCTACACAACTAGGACCATCACTGCACTGATCCCAAAGGACAAAGGGGGGAGGGGTTGCAGAATAACGTCTGTGGCGTGTCACCAGTGAGATTCAGTGACCTAGTTTGACGTCACGGGTGTTGTTTGGGGCGGCGAGGTGAGGATGGATCGCTTCTCACATCGTCAGTGTGGAACAGTGAAGGAGGAAGGAAGAACTTGTCGACTTGTATTGTTGGAGGCGTTCAGTCAGTTAGGAAAAGGTCGGAGGGAGGGAAACAGAGTGGGAAGTTTATGCAGGATACTGTGGTTTGGTAGTGGAGGGAGGGAAACAGAGTGGGAAGTTTATACAGGATTCTGTAGAGTGGTAGTGGAGGGAGGGAAACAGAGTGGGAAGTTTATACAGGATACTGTAGTTTGGTAGTGGAGGGGGGGAAACAGAGTGGGAAGTTTATGCAGGATTCTGTGGTTTGGTAGTGGAGGGAGGGAAACAGAGTGGGAAGTTTATGAGGGTACTGTGGTTTGGTAGTGGAGGGAGGGAAACAGAGTGGGAAGTTTATACAGGATTCTGTAGTTTGGTAGTGGAGGGAGGGAAACAGAGTGGGAAGTTTATGAGGGTACTGTGGTTTGGTAGTGGAGGGAGGGAAACAGAGTGGGAAGTTTATACAGGATTCTGTAGTTTGGTAGTGGAGGGAGGGAAACAGAGTGGGAAGTTTATACAGGATTCTGTAGTTTGGTAGTGGAGGGAGGGAAACAGAGTGGGAAGTTTATACAGGATACTGTAGTTTGGTAGTGGAGGGGGGGAAACAGAGTGGGAAGTTTATGCAGGATTCTGTGGTTTGGTAGTGGAGGGAGGGAAACAGAGTGGGAAGTTTATGCAGGATTCTGTAGTTTGGTAGTGGAGGGAGGGAAACAGAGTGGGAAGTTTATGCAGGATACTGTAGTTTGGTAGTGGAGGGGGGGAAACAGGGTGGGAAGTTTATACAGGATACTGTGGTTTGGTAGTGGAGGGAGGGAAACAGAGTGGGAAGTTTATGCAGGATACTGTGGTTTGGTAGTGGAGGGAGGGAAACAGAGTGGGAAGTTTATACAGGATTCTGTAGTTTGGTAGTTGTTGTTTTTAATATCCTGGTTGGCACTGGAATTACGTTTCCTTTGTTATAAGCCAGGGCTTGCCTAAAGACATGTGCACGCACATAACGCGCGCACACACACACACACACACACACACACACACACACACACACACACACACACACACACACACACACATAGACACCAACACCCACATTCACACACACACACACACAGAGAGAGAGAGAGAGAGAGAGAGAGAGTGCACTGTTACTATCAGAACGGAAACAGAGTCTGAACATTAACCCGAAATACCTTTCTCTTCTTTGTTGAGGTCTGGTGAGGGCATTACAGAGAAGCCAAGTGATATATTGATGATTATTTTTTTAGACATCGATCAGTCTCTTTTTTTAACTGCTCTTTTCTCTCGTGCCTTGTAAAGGGTTGAGAAAAGAATACATCACTGAGCATGGTTGTCTCGTCATCATCATCATCATCATCATCATCATCATCATCCATCATCACTGCAGCAGTGTCTTATCCATCCTCGTATTGATACATTTTCCACTGCTGCCAATCTCAGTTATGGAATGCCATCAATCATTTTGTTTCTGACGACCCTGATGATTTTTAGTTGCTGCTGCTGCTGCTGCTGTGATGATGATGATGATGACGAATGGCATAGATATGTTGAACAAGAGTAAACACGTGACAGTGACAGATAGCACGTGATGTTTTGTTCTTTTGGATCTTGTTGAACAAGAGGTCGGTCCCCGCAAACTAGGACAGCATCTCAAGGTCTGAACAGAGATGTGCTGCCTTTAACAGCAGATGCCGTGAGTCGTGTTTGGATCAGTGTGAAGGGAGTGACACCTCCTTGAGAAAGTGATGTGAACTGGTCAGCCTGTTGGGTGTACGAGGGGTCAGGGATCTGTTGTCTTTTTTTAACACATGTGGTGCAGCGCACGTGGGTCTGTCTGCACGCTCTGACGCCTCTTTGAAACTGAAACTGAAAGAGGATGGTGGGCGGGGGGTCGGGAGTGGGGGGGGGGAGCAGGGCTTGGCAGGCGTCTGGTGTGAATAGAGTTGAAAAAGTGAATGTCTTGCCAGGAAAGAAAGAGCTGGACAGCTGTGTGGAAATGTTACGATAGTGTGGCTGATTTGGTGATTTGGGACTGTGGGGGAAAGATAATGCACCTTGTCTGCTGATACAGTGATTTGAGACAATGGCTGGAAAGATTATGCACCTTTTTTCTGCTGATTTAGTGATTTGGGACTATGGCTGGAAAGATAATGCACCTTTTCTGCTGATTTAGTGATTTGGGACTATGGCTGGAAAGATTATGCATCTTGTCTGCTGATTTAGTAATTTGGGACGCCGGCTGGAAAGATAATGCACCTTTTCTGCTGATTTAGTGATTTGGGACTGTGGGAGAAAGGTTATGCATCTTTTCTGCTGGTTTAGTGATTTGGGACTATGGATGGAAAGATTATGCATCTTCTCTACTTCCTCTGAGCTCAACATTTTAGGAAGATACGTTAACAGGTCATCGTTATCTCGTAACGCAAACGTCCTGGCGATTTTCATGTTAGGTTCGATCGCGTGAAAGTCTGAGCTTTCTGGAAGAAACCTTTATCCGGCTGATGTAAGAGAAGTGTACACCTTCACTGCTCCGAGATCAAAGAGAGCGGAGAGGGGGGGGGGGGGGTGAACCGTGCTGGCCAAGCTCCACCAGGGGGGAAGGAGCGCCAGTTGTCTCGGCATGAACCTCAGTCCTGCAGGTCTGTGGGAAAGGAGAACGAGTTGTCCTGGCATGAACCTCAGTCCTGCAGGTCTGTGGGAAAGGAGAACGAGTTGTCCCGGCATGAACCTCAGTCCTGCAGGTCTGTGGGAAAGGAGAACGAGTTGTCCCGGCATGAACCTCAGTCCTGCAGGTCTGTGGGAAAGGAGAACGAGTTGTCCTGGCATGAACCTCAGTTCCATTCCGCATCGCGCTTCAACACAGCACTGTACGTCAGGTGACGCACTGAAGTACCGGGGTGTAACAGAGCACCTGTGTGTGTTCCACTGTACCCATAAAGACCAAGGGAAAAAGTATCGTTGTGAGTTTTGCTATG
Source organism: Babylonia areolata (assembly GCF_041734735.1). Taxonomy (NCBI): domain Eukaryota; kingdom Metazoa; phylum Mollusca; class Gastropoda; order Neogastropoda; family Buccinidae; genus Babylonia; species Babylonia areolata. The sequence goes on from NC_134892.1 coordinate 25,104,374, forward strand.
TCTTACCTTATTTTGTACCGTCTAAGGTGCATATTGTAATGTGAATTCTCCTTCTCCTTCTAAATTCTTCTTTCTTTCTTTCTTTTCTTCTTTCTTTCTTTTGCTTCTTCTTCTCTTTCTCCTCCCTCAGCTGTCTGAAGAGTAGTCGGGGAACGCACAGAACTGTTGAGCGGATTCCTCCAGGTATGTGGGATGTGTGTCAAAGCCTGGGTGTCTTCAGATGGTGTCCCTGTCCACTCCGCAGTGCTGCCACTCCATCGTTGTTTTTGTTTTCCTGTCTTCCCTCCCACAGTGACCCCTTACGGTCGGCTTGACGATAAGCACCATCGATCTACTTGATCTGATGCAGTGGAAGGGGGCCCGGTCACACTGTCCAACGATGGTTTCAATGGGCCGCGCAGTGCTGTTTGGCTTAAAAACTGATTGTTGCAAATGAGGCTTGAACTCGGGACCTCCTGAAAGCAATGTTCCCGTGACACCAGCGACACCGATGGGAGTGTGAGACAAACACTATATCCTCCCCGAAGAAAAGGGGAAAGAATCAAAGTCCAACTTTTGCGCTTGATTTCACTCATGAGCTCAATTTTGTCCTCGCTGTGATGAAATATTCATGGGCACCATTAGGGACAATGGACATCCACCCTGCCCCCACC
>NC_134892.1:25107526-25120026 GCF_041734735.1 Babylonia areolata
GACACAGCACTGCTGTCTGGCCACAAAGTAGACACAACACTGCTGTCTGGCCACAAAGTAGACACAGCACTGCTGTCTGGCCACAAAGTAGACACAGCACTGCTGTCTGGCCACAAAGTAGACACAGCACTGCTGTCTGGCCACAAAGTAGACACACTACTGCTGTCTGGCCACACAGTAGACACAGCACTGCTGTCTGGCCACACAGTAGACACAGCACTGCTGTCTGGCCACACAGTAGACACAGCACTGCTGTCTGGCCACAAAGTAGACACAGCACTGCTGTCTGGCCACACAGTCGACAGTACTGCTGTCTGGCCACAAAGTAGACACAGCACTGCTGTCTGGCCACACAGTAGACACAGCACTGCTGTCTGGCCACACAGTAGACACAGCACTGCTGTCTGGTCACTTTATGTGTATTGGTTAGGACCATGGAACACCAGGGTGAACTGCATTGATCATAGTGCATTAGCTGGGCCAGTCACTACAGTTATGTGCATTTGGACCATGGGCCATGGACCATGGAACACCAGGGTGAACTGCATTGATCCCAGTGCATTCACCAGGCCAGTCACTACAGTTATGTGCATTTGGACCATGGGCCATGGAGCATGGAACACCAGGGTGACCTGCATTGATCCTAGTGCATTCACCAGGCCAGTCACTACAGTTATGTGCATTTGGACCATGGAGCATGGAACACCAGGGTGAACTGCATTGATCCCAGTGCATTCACCAGGCCAGTCACTACAGTTATGTGCATTTGGACCATGGGCCATGGAGCATGGAACACCAGGGTGAACTGCATTGATCATAGTGCATTAGCTGGGCCACAGTCACTACAGTTATGTGCATTTGGACCATGGAGCACGGACCACCAGGGTGAACTGCATTGATCCCAGTGCATTCAGCAGGCCACATCGAAACACTAGGAAGAATTTCTCTGGCAAATGTGTGAATGCCATTGGGTAAGTTTGTGATGTTAGCAGCGTTAAACTGGCCCAGCCTTGAAACATTTCCTTAGTCTATGGAATTAGCGTGCACACACACACACACACACACACACACACACACACACACACACACACACACACACACACACACATATATATATTTTTTTTTTTTTTTCTTATCCCTTCATTCATCCCTTTCACATTTGCTGTATTGATTCATCAGCATGTTTCATTTGTGGTCGTTATACAGAATTACCTACAGATGGACAGGAAAGGAGAGAGATTTAGGATAGACTTCGCTATAACTACATATCTTCTCGTAGAAGAGTTGGGCCATGTTCTTACATGCCGATTTTTAAAATTTTCTCGTGTAAGTCCATTTTTTCTGCTTTTGACGCGCCAAGTTGACCATGAGGCAGGACAGAGAGGCTGAAAGAGGTGGTGGTGGGGCTTGACGTGCCCCCCTCCCCCATTTCTCCCCCCCCCCCCCTCCTCCATCACCGAGTTGTTTTGGGCACGGACTTCCGTAGTGCACGTGCTGCCTCTCCACTACCCCTTCCGCTCCTCTTCCACGGCTTCCACCCCCTTCTTCCACCCTCTTCTTCCACCCGGTTCTTTCACCCTCTTCACCCTGTTCTCTCCCACCTTGTGGTCTGCCTTTGATGTGCCGTCCTCTGCCCGGGGCAGTCAGCAACCTCTGAAAGAGCCTGCAGTCACAGAGAAAGAGGGAGAGACGGGGGGTGGGGGGGATAAGGAGAGAGAGGGAGGGGGGACAGCCGTAGGGGGAGGGGAAGGAGAAAGCGAAGGAGAGAGAGAGAGAGAGAGAGAGGGGGGGGGGGGGGGGTTGAGGAGGAATGAGGAGAGGGAGGAGGGAGAGAGACGGTTGGCGGAGGAGAGAGCGAAGGAGAAAGGAGGGCGTGAGGAGCGAGGGATGGAGAGAGAGAGAGACAGAGAGAGAGAGAGAGAGAGACAGAGAGAACAATCATCAAACCACATTTGATGTCTACGTTTTCCATCAACTTTACAGCAAATCATGTATTTGTTTGTTCATGTTTTGCCATGTCTGCTTTCTGTCACGATGAAATCAGATTTGCCATTTGTGTTTTTGTGCTGGATGTTAGCATTATCCATTTGTGTTTTTGTGCTGGATGTTAGCATTATCCATTTGTGTTTTTGTGCTGGATGTTAGCATTATCTGCTTCTGATTCACTGACGTCCGTCTCTGCCCCCTCCCTCCCTCATCTCTCTCATTCCTCCCTCTCTGTCTGTCTCTCATTCCTCCCTCTCTGTCTGTCTCTCATTCCTCCCTCTCTGTCTTTCTCTCTCTCATTCCTCTCTCTGTCTGTCTGTCTCTCATTCCTCTGTCTGTCTGTCTCTCATTCCTCCCTCCCTCTCTGTCTGCTCAAGGCCTGACTAAGCGCGTTGGGTTACGCTGCTGGTCAGGCATCTCCTTGGCAGATGTGGTGTAGCGTATACGGATTTGTCCGAACGCAGTGACGCCTCCTTGAGCTACTGAAACTGAAACTGTCTTTCTCTCTCTTTGTGTTGTCATTGACAAACTTTGCTTTCAGCTGAATTTTGAATGGTCGGTTGACCTGTAACGGGTCACTAACTTCAACACAAATAATGGCTTGTTCATATTATTGTTCCCTCTCCCTCTCTGTCTCTCTGTCTTTCTCTATGTTTATCTATTTCACACAGACACACCACTCGTGTCTCTTGTCTTTCTCCTGTCTCCCTATCAGAGAGAGAGAGAGAGAGAGAGAGAGAACAACTGCCAATCGTTGAAGAACTACCCTTTTTCAGATGTTGTCAGCTTCAAGCTCTGAAGTGGAAAGAGAGCTGAATTGACCAGGAGTAGTGAAGGGAATGACCGCAGTCTGACCACCCAGCCCACTGTGATGTTGTCATGAGGTCACTGACCCCATCATTAGTCCATCAGGCATTGTGTCAGATTTCCTGCTGCTTTTCCTGTCATGGAAACACATGCCGTTGATACGCATCCCTCTGTTCATACCCTCTGTACCTGAGTGTCTGTTTCTATCATGTGTTATATATCTCCCTCTGTCTGTCTGGTTGTCCGTTCGTCTCTCTCTCTCTCTCTCTCTCTCTCTCTCTCTCTCTCTCTCTCTATCTCTCTCTCTCCCTCTCTCTCTTTTTGCCTTCCTCACTCCTCTCTCTCCCTCCCTCCTCTCCCTCCCTCCCTCCTTTCTCTCTCTCCTTTCATACCTCCTCTCTCTCTTCCTCCCTCCTCTTTCTCTACCCTCCTCCCTCGTCTCTCTCTCCCTTCCTCCTATCCCTTCCTCCCTCCTCTCTCTCTCTCCCTTCCTCCCTCATTTCTTTCTCTGCCTTCTTCCTCTCTGCCTTCCTACCTCCTCTCTCTCTCCCTTCCTCCCTCGTCTCTCTCTCCCTTCCTCCTATCCCTTCCTCCCTCCTCTCTCTCTCCCTTCCTCCCTCCTCTCTCTCTCCCTTCCTCCCTCGTCTCTCTCTCCCTTCCTCCCTCCTCTCTCTCTGCCTTCCTCCTCCTCTCTCTCTCCCTTCCTCCCTCCTCTCTTTCTCTGCCTTCTTCCTCTCTGCCTTCCTCCCTCCTCTCTCTCTCCCTTCCTCCCTCCTCTCTCTCTCCCTTCCTACCTCCTCTCTCTCTCCCTTCCTACCTCTCTCTCTCTCCTTCCTCCCTCCTCTCTTTCCCTCTTCCTCCCTCCTCTCTCTCTCCCTTCCTACCTCCTCTCTCTCTACCTCCTCTTTTTCCCTCTTCCTCCCTCCCCTCTCTCTCCCTTCCTCTCTCTCCCTCCCTCCCTCTCTCCCCCTTCCTCTCTCTCCCTCCCTCCTCTCTCTCCCTCCCTCTTTCTCTCTGCCCTCCTCCCTCCTCTCCTTCTCTCTGCCCTCCTCCCTCCTGTCTTTCTCTGCCTTCCCCTCCCCCCCTCTCTCTCTGTGTCTCTCATCTCAAACTTTTTGTCATCATTGTCTGTTGTTTTTCACGTTTCGTGTTTGTCATCAATGTCTGGCTGTTTTTGATGATTTCTTTTGCACGTTTTGTGTTTGTATCTCTTTCCGTCTGTCCTTTTTTTAACCTATTTGTTTGGTTTGTCCTTGTCACCGTGCTCCGTCCCCCCACCCCCCACTGTCCCTCTGCCTCTGTCCCTCCCTCTCTTTCGGTGTGAGGGAGATAGGATCAAGTTTCATCAGGTCACAGCCTCTCAGAGCCCGGCTTCTTGTCTTTTATCTGTGGACGGGTGATCAGGTGATCTCACCGATTGGAGATGCCGCCATTAATCTCCTTTCTCCTCGCACCTGACCCCCCCCCCCCCGCCTACACACACACACACACACACCCTGGCCCTCTTCTTTCCAGTCCCCACCCTACACCCTTCCAACCCCCCCCCCAACCCCTAGCCCCCCCCCCCCCACACACACACACACCCCCCAAAACAGCTTCCCCCCCACCCCAGCCCAACACTCTTCCAAGCACCCCCTCCTCCACCCCTAAAAAAAAACAAAATCCAGCTTCCCTGCCCCCCCCCCCCCCCCGCCCCCCCCGAAAAATAATAAATAAATAAATAAAGACGTTCACAGCTACTCACGCCCTTCAAGGCCCCCCATTCCCCCAACACCCTTCCACCCCACCCCCCAAGCATCCCAACACCCTTGCAAGCCCCACCCCCACCCCCGTGCCCCCCAAACACCCTTCCCCCCCCCCAACATTTCCTAGCCCCCCCCCCCCAAAAAAAAACACCCTTCCAAGCCCCCCCCCCACCCCAACACCCTTCCCAGCCCCCTTACCCCCCCCCCCCCCCTCCAAAGAAAAACCACCTTTCTGCCAGCCCCCAATCCACCCAGTCTGTGGCTGTGGCAGTGTGCTTCTGTCGTGAACTGTCCACTCGTGGTTGATGAAGTTTACATTGCCTGGGAGACGTGGAGTCTCCGTTTTTTGTGTGTTGAAGTTCGTGGCTTTGGAAGTGTTACACTCTTTTGTTTCTTCTCTTTCTATCTGTGTCTTCCCCTCTCTCTATGTAGGCTCTCTCTCTCTCTCTCTCTGTCTTTCTCTCTCTCTCTCTCTTTTCCTCTCACTCACTCTCTCTTCTCACTCACTCTCTCTCACCCTCTCTCTCTTTCTGTCTCTCTCGCCCTCTCTCTCACTCCCCCCTCTCTCTCCCCCTCTCTCTCCCCCCTCTCTCTCTTCCCCCTCTCTCTCTTCCCCCTCTCTCTTCCCCCTCTCTCTCCCTCCTCTCTCTCCCTCTCTCTCACTCTCTCTCTCTCTCTCTCCCCCTCTCTCTCTCTTCCTCTCTCTCCGTCTCCCCCTCTCCCTCCCCCCTCTCTCTCTCTTCCTCTCTCTCCCTCCCTCTCTCTCCCCCTCTCTCCCCCTCTCTCCCCCCCTCTCTCTCTCCCACTCACTCTCTGTGTCTCTCTCTCCCTCACACACACACACACACACACACACACACAAAGCAAAAGATGAAGTCAAGTGTGACCAACACACAATTTGGGATTTTTTTTTCTATACTTGTATTCAAAATGAGGATGATGATGATGATGTGTGGCTAAACGCTAAACCCTGTATTTCATGCTTCCTTCCATAATAACCATCTCAGGCGTAATTCCTTGATAATCATTACCCTAGCGTCAAGCAAGACTGACAGATGCAGAGATTGTCAGGAAATCCGAGCACCACACCCAAGGACATCCGTGAAGCGGATGATCCTCATCTACAAGGTGCAAGTCTTCCCATCAGACCACACCACGCTGAGCCCTGGCCGGGATCAGACCACACCACACTGAGCCCTGGCCGGGATCAGACCACACCACACTGAGCCCTGGCCGGGATCAGACCACACCACACTGAGCCCTGACTGGGATCAGACCACACCACACTGAGCCCTGGCCGGGATCAGACCACACCACACTGAGCCCTGGCCGGGATCAGACCACACCACACTGAGCCCTGGCCGGGATCAGACCACACCACACTGAGCCCTGGCCGGGATCAGACCACACCACACTGAGCCCTGGCCGGGATCAGACCACACCACACTGAGCCCTGGCCGGGATCAGACCACACCACGCTGAGCCCTGGCCGGGATCAGACCACACCACACTGAGCCCTGGCCGGGATCACACCACACCACACTGAGCCCTGGCCGGGATCAGACCACACCACGCTGAGCCCTGGCCGGGATCAGACCACACCACACTGAGCCCTGGCCGGGATCAGACCACACCACACTGAGCCCTGGCCGGGATCAGACCACACCACACTGAGCCCTGGCCGGGATCAGACCACACCACGCTGAGCCCTGGCCGGGATCAGACCACACCACACTGAGCCCTGGCCGGGATCCGGTCACAGACTGAACAGCCTGAGGGAATGCTGATGGCCGTTGGGACATCGGCTGCCGAGTTGATGTTTATCTGCCTCTTTGAGACTGTGCCTTGTGGCTCATTGCTTTTTCAGTCGTGATTTATGGCAGATTAGTTCACAGTGCTGGATATTTTGGTTTGGTGGATATTCTGTGGGACATTCTCGGTCACGTTAGAGTGATGTTGATCTGCCTCTTTGAGACTGTGCTGAGTGCCAGTTGTGTGGCACAGTGCTTTTTCAGCCGTGAAGTTCGTGTGGCACAGTGCTTTTTCAGCCGTGAAGTTCGTGTGGCACAGTGCTTTTTCAGCCGTGATTTATGGCAGATTAGTTGACAGTGTCGGATGTTTTGGTTTGGTGGATATTCTGTTCCTCTGTGGCTCTTCAGGTTTTGTGTGTGTGTGTGTGTGTGTGTGTGTGTGTGTGTGTGTGTGTGTGTGTGTGTGTGTGTGTGTGTGTGTGTGCATTTTGTTTTGAGCAGGATTTGTGGGGGGTTGTGTTGTGAGGTCCTCTGTTGGGTGTTCAAGGTGTGGTGGTCATGAAGACACGTGTTGTGAGGTCCTCTGTTGGGTGTTAAAGGTGTGGTGGTCATGAAGACACGTGTTGTGAGGTCCACTGTTGGGTGTTAAAGGTGTGGTGGTCATGAAGACACGTGTTGTGAGGTCCTCTGTTGGGTGTTAAAGGTGTTGTGGTCATGAAGACACGTGTTGTGAGGTCCTCTGTTGGGTGTTCAAGGTGTGGTGGCCATGAAGACACGTGTTGTGAGGTCCTCTGTTGGATGTTAAAGGTGTTGTGGTCATGAAGACACGTGTTGTGAGGTCCTCTGTTGGATGTTAAAGGTGTTGTGGTCATGAAGACACGTGTTGTGAGGTCCTCTGTTGGATGTTAAAGGTGTTGTGGTCATGAAGACACGTGTTGTGAGGTCCTCTGTTGGATGTTCAAGGTGTGGTGGCCATGAAGACACGTGTTGTGAGGTCCTCTGTTGGGTGTTAAAGGTGTGGTGGTCATGAAGACACGTGTTGTGAGGTCCTCTGTTGGATGTTAAAGGTGTGGTGGTCATGAAGACACGTGTTGTGAGGTCCACTGTTGGATGTTCAAGGTGTGGTGGTCATGAAGACACGTGTTGTGAGGTCCTCTGTTGGATGTTAAAGGTGTGGTGGTCATGAAGACACGTGTTGTGAGGTCCACTGTTGGGTGTTAAAGGTGTGGTGGTCATGAAGACACGTGTTGTGAGGTCCACTGTTGGGTGTTAAAGGTGTGGTGGTCATGAAGACACGTGTTGTGAGGTCCTCTGTTGGGTGTTAAAGGTGTGGTGGTCATGAAGACACGTGTTGTGAGGTCCACTGTTGGGTGTTCAAGGTGTGGTGGTCATGAAGACACGTGTTGTGAGGTCCACTGTTGGGTGTTAAAGGTGTGGTGGTCATGAAGACACGTGTTGTGAGGTCCACTGTTGGGTGTTCAAGGTGTGGTGGTCATGAAGACACGTGTTGTGAAGTCCTCTGTTGGGTGTTCAAGGTGTGGTGGTCATGAAGACACGTGTTGTGAGGTCCTCTGTTGGGTGTTCAAGGTGTGGTGGTCATGAAGACACGTGTTGTGAGGTCCTCTGTTGGGTGTTCAAGGTGTGGTGGCCATGAAGACACGTGTTGTGAGGTCCTCTGTTGGGTGTTAAAGGTGTGGTGGTCATGAAGACACGTGTTGTGAGGTCCACTGTTGGGTGTTAAAGGTGTGGTGGTCATGAAGACACGTGTTGTGAGGTCCTCTGTTGGGTGTTCAAGGTGTGGTGGTCATGAAGACACGTGTTGTGAGGTCCTCTGTTGGGTGTTAAAGGTGTGGTGGTCATGAAGACACGTGTTGTGAGGTCCTCTGTTGGGTGTTCAAGGTGTGGTGGTCATGAAGACACGTGTTGTGAGGTCCTCTGTTGGATGTTCAAGGTGTGGTGGTCATGAAGACACGTGTTGTGAGGTCCTCTGTTGGATGTTAAAGGTGTGGTGGTCATGAAGACACGTGTTGTGAGGTCCTCTGTTGGGTGTTAAAGGTGTGGTGGTCATGAAGACACGTGTTGTGAGGTCCTCTGTTGGATGTTAAAGGTGTGGTGGTCATGAAGACACGTGTTGTGAGGTCCTCTGTTGGATGTTAAAGGTGTGGTGGTCATGAAGACACGTGTTGTGAGGTCCACTGTTGGGTGTTAAAGATGTGGTGGCCACAGAGACACGGGGTGGAATCTCTGGCTCTCGTGTTCACTTCTCTGGTTCTGATCCTTCTGTTGGACAACACTCTTCTGGTAGTGGACAATTGTTTTACGTCCCGAAATGTCGTCTGCTTAAATTGTCGCTGGTGAGGTTTGGCTGGCGCCGTTTTGAATCAACGTTTTGACATTTTGTGTTCTCTTTGACTGGTTGTAAGAAGTGACGGGGGTCATCCCTCAGATTGCCTTTTGTAGCCAGCTGGGCGTTTGGCAAAATAATTGATTTGGGGCGTCGTTTCTTTCATCACTATGTAAGAAATATGGGAATGGTGTGACATTAAAGAGAAAGGATTGTTTGCCTGAATTAGCTTTCTTTACCGATCTCGCCTGTACACTGTCTCTATTCTCTTTGTACAAAACTCAACGTTTGCGAATGAGCCATCACATCGTGCGCTGGTAAGCGTCAGTCGTGGTGTTAGCTGCCGGCAACAAATTTGGTTTGTGGGGACAGCTGTATGAAGGACACCCGTCGTCATTGTCACGGGTGACATGTTTTGGCAGGGACAGTTTGGGGCGACAGCTGTGTGAAGGAGACCCGTCATCACTGTCACGGGTGACATGTTTTGGCAGGCAACAGGAGACCCGCCATCACTGTCACGGGTGACATGTTTCGGCAGGCAACAGGAGACCCGTCGTCATTGTCACGGGTGACATGTTTCGGCAGGCAACAGGAGACCGTCATCATTGTCACGGGTGACATGTTTTGGCAGGGACAGTTTGGGGCGACACTGTCCATTGATCTAGCCACCAGCACTCCACAAGGCCGCAGCCTGGAATTAAACGGGATGTGCAAAACACTTCTCTTAACGTCCCACATCTCACCTCCTCACCCACCCACCCCCTGTTTTACACCCCTCACACCACCCCCTCCATCCCCCCTCCCCTCCCCCACCTTTCCAAAGCTGGCAGTTGTGGCACTTCCCCTGTCTTTCTTGTCTTCTTGTCTTTTCTCGTTTCTGTGCTGTTGGCGACGTGGCCTGGGGCATTACTGCTCTCTCCCTGCTCAATGGACACTGGGGTAATCACATTGGAGGGCGAGGGGGGAAGCCCGTGTGATGTGATTGTGTGGGAGAACTGTTGTTCATGAAATGGAACATGCTGGCTGTTTTCCATAGCTCTGTCTTGTTTGTCTGTATCTGAGTTTGTTTGTCTTTATTGTGTTGGTTACTCTGGCCTTCCTCTCTGTCTCTCTGTCTGTCTCCCTGTCAGTCTTACTCTCTTCACAGGATGACATGGGTATCAACAGCTGGATATTACAATGACAGTAAGAACAGGAAGGAGGAGGAAGAAATGACGATAAAAAGACACTACATATCACATTGTTTTTGGCAGTGCTTACGCACTCAGAATATTTGGAACTTCCTTGGAGATGGAATGTAGGAGAAATGTGTATTAACCTGTCAGTTGAGGATCGACAAAAATCTCCTCCTGTGGAATGGCAGGGAATGGAGAGACAGAAAGACTGATGGTGTTCCTCAGTGTGTCCTTCCTGTCTCTTCTTGTCTTCTCCCAGTCTTTGTCCACCTACTTCTCTCTCTCTCTCTCTCTCTCTCTCTCTCTCTCTCTGTGTGTGTGTGTGTGTGTGTGTGTGTGTGTATCTCCCTCTCTGTCTCTGTCTCTACGTCTTTCTTTCCGTCATTTTTTGTCTCCGTCTTTCTTTGTCTTTGTCTCTCTGTCTGTCTCTCTGCTGTTCTCTCAGCCCCCCTCTCTCTGTGTGCCTCTGTCTGTGTCCTCTCATCTTCTTCATCTGATGCTGCTTTTCTCCGTTCCCCTTCATTTTCCCTGGCCTCACATTGGTTTTTCTCATGATGTCTGTCCATTCTCTTTGTTGTTTGTCTTTCTTCCCTTCTCGCTGTGTCTGTCTCGCTCTCTTTGTCTGAATCTCCCTGTCTCGCTCTCTTTGTCTCAATCTCCCTGTCTCGCTCTCTTTGTCTCAATCTCCCTGTCTCGCTCTCTTTGTCTCAATCTCCCTGTCTCGCTCTCTTTGTCTGAATCTCCCTGTCTCGCTCTCTTTGTCTCAATCTCCCTGTCTCGCTCTCTTTGTCTCAATCTCCCTGTCTCGCTCTATCTCTTATCTCTTTCTCCCCTGTCTTTCTGCATATCCCATCTACCTTTGTCTATCTTTCTCTGTCTCCCTGACTCTCTCCCCCATTCTCTCTTCCCCCTTTGACTGACTATATCTCCTCCTCTCTTCTCTCTCTTGGTCTATCTCCCCGTCTCTCTCTTTTACCCCCTCTTTCTCTTGCCTTTCTTTCACGCAGTGGAGAAGAGGGAAGGAAGGACTGATCCAACTTTGGCAAAAGCTGACACACCACAAGCATCACACAGATCCCAGCCTGTCTCGTTCATCACTGAACAGGGATCTCCGCCAGTTAGACTCGCTGTCGGTGACCTCCTTCTGTGTGCATCTACTTCCCCCGCCCCCTCATCACCCCCCCCCCCTCCATTAGAAAGACAGGAGCAGTCCTCCCGGGCCCTCCACACCCCCTCCTCACCCACCCCTCACCTCCCCCTCCTCACCCCCCTCGTGGTGAAAGCGATGCGCGGCGTGCCCTGTCCTCTCGGCGTGAGGGTGATGGAGTTGAAATCGTTCAAGGAGACGTTGAGGTCTTCAGGTTTTGTTTTCAAGTGTGTGGCTTTAGCATTGTTGTACTTGTAGTTCTTCTCTCTCTGTCTGTTCCTGTCTGTCCCTGCTCTCTCTCTCTCTCTCTCTCTGTCTCTCTCTCTCTCTCGCATGCATTTTTCTTTACCTTTTTTTTTCCAAGAGGGCCGGATGTGAAAAAGCAATTGTGCTTGTTCCCTTACCCTCATGAAAAAAACAACGTTCGTTCGTTCGTTCGTTCGTTCTCTCTCTCTCTCTCTCTCTCTCTCTCTCTCTCTCTCTCTCTCTCTCTCTCTCTCTCTCTCTCCATCTCTCTCCTCCTCCTCCTCTCTCTCCTTCTCTCTTAACACATGTGTTTGTCAGCCTCTTTCTCTGTCACTTTCTTTTTCTATCTCTCTACCTCTCTCTGTTTCCCTATTTCTCTATGTCTGTGTCTATGTCTTTCTGACTGAGATGAGAAATAGGGAGGAGAATAAGAGACATACATACATATATAGACAGACAGACAGACAGACAGATGACCACTTGTGAAGCACTTGTAGAGGGATGACCTGAGGCCACATCCACTACATCCACTAAGGAAGGATTCATTATTTCCCCGGGGATCGTTGACGTCTGAAGGATCAGCTGTTAGCGGAGGGGTGTGTGTGTGTGGCGGAGGGGTTGGAGGGTGATGGGGGGGGGGGGGGGGGCAGATAGAGATGGGGGGAGAGAGGGGAGGAATGAAAGAGACAGGCAGACAGACAGCATTGTAACACAGTTCTTGTCAAACTGTGCTATGTCAGTCCTCGGCCAGCTCTCGGTGATTAGGAGTCTGGACTGAGGTATGTACGCGTGCCCGCATGTACACACACACACACACACACACACTGTGTCTGTCTGTCTCTCTCTCGTTCTCTCTCTCTCTCTCTCCAATCTATATTTCTGTTAATATCTATATCAGTGCATCTATCTATCTTTGTCTGTCTCTCTCTTTCTCACTCTGCGTGTTAATGTGTGTGCGAGAGAGAGAATGATTTAGGATTAGAGAGAGAAAGAAGAGACAAAAAAAACCCTGAAAAAAGAAAGGGGAGAGAGAGACAGAGAGAGTGTGTGTGTGTGTGACAAGCACCCATTCAGTCGGCACTTGTCTGTAATAATAGCGGGGACACAGAGGCGATGTCCTCGGAGCAGAGAGAGGAAGGTGGGGTGGTGATGGCCAGTGTAATGGTGGTGGTGTTTTATTAATCCCAGACATTTGGACCTCAATAAACAGGGGGTGGGACAGACACGCGGAACAGTGCCGGAGTGTGGCTTGGGGCCAGTGGGGGGAAAGAGAGGGAGCGGTGGTGGTGTGGGGCTGGG
>NC_134892.1:25122526-25132526 GCF_041734735.1 Babylonia areolata
ATACCTGGAGGAAGCTAGCTAGGACAGCAGAGAATGGCTATACCTGGGGGAAGCTAGCTAGGACAGCAGAGAATGGCTATACCTGGGGGAAGCTAGCTAGGACAGCACAGAATGGCTATACCTGGGGGAAGCTAGCTAGGACAGCACAGAATGGCTATACCTGGGGGAAGCTAGCTAAGACAGCAGAGAATGGCTATACCTGGAGGAAGCTAGCTAGGACAGCAGAGAATGGCTATACCTGGGGGAAGCTAGCTAAGACAGCACAGAATGGCTATACCTGGGGGAAGCTAGCTAGGACAGCAGAGAATGGCTATACCTGGGGGAAGCTAGCTAGGACAGCACAAGACAGACTGCAGTCAAGTCCCTGATGACGACGTCGTGTCACAGGGTCAACTACCAGCTGATAATAATGGAACTCGTCATTAAAAATTGATATTTTTTTTTATTGCAACTCTAAAGGAGGCAGATCATTCTTTACAACTGATCATTTTGATGTTGAATTGTGTGAAATCCATCAACAGTAAGGGCTGCCATACTCTTATGTGAGTAATATCATCATCATCATCACCATGACCATCATCATCATCTTCACCGTCGTCGTCATCATCATCTTCTTCATTATCATCGTCATGTTTGTCGACGTCATCTTCAACGGCACCATTATAGTAAGTGTTGAACCAAATGTTCATATTATCAAATGCCAGGTGATAAAAAAGAAAAAGTCATGTGCCTGTTGTCATTGTCCGGTGCTGGGTGTCCAGGGACTGACAAGCTGTCCTGTTGGGCTTCTTGCTGCACGACTTGGAGTGAGAACTACGTGCCGTTTATAAGGCCCCGGGGGACACATTTGTGGTGGGGGCACCGCTGGCCTCATGCATTTTGCTCTTCTCCATTCTCGTGTGCCCTGACCTGTGCTGACCTGCCCACAGCGCCCCCAAGCGGCCCATGACCTGTGGTGTGATGTGAGCGCTGATTGGACAGGGCGGTGTTGCGGGGGTGTGGCGTCAGGCGGAAACTGGGGACATCAAGTGCACCAACTTGTGTGTGTGTGTGTGTGTGTGTGTGTGTGTTAGCCATTTTTTAAACCTCATAATCGGTATGAGGTTGGATATTGAAAAAACAAACAAAAAAAGTGGTACGTGTGTGTGTGTGTGTGTGTGTGTGTTGCTAACGTGGACGAAAGGGGAGAGATCGAGAGAAGGGAAAGAGAAAGAGAGAGGGACACAGACAGACAGAGACCGAGAGACAGACATACAGACAGACAGAGACAGAAGAGTTTGAGGGGGAGTTGGAGACCTGTAGCTGTGGCTAACTGAAAGTGGGTGTGGATTGTGTCATGGCTGGAAGGTCAGTGCTGCCTGTTGACATGACGAAAGATGACACGAAGCGACACTTCAGTAACCCTCCCCCCGCCTCACACCCTCCGAGCACCCGACACCCCCCCCCCCCCTTCCGTTCTTACTCTACACACCCCACATCACTCAGTTTCACATCCCCACCCCCTTCCCCTCCCCCTTCCCTTTCTCAACAGCATCAACTAACGATTCAGACAGGATCTCTTCAATAGATCCTCCCTCCAGTCTGGCAATATGTAATGTTGGTCAATACTGGTCCTTTGAAGATGTGAGGAACTTGCTGAGAAAGGGAAATGGGATGGGATCGGGGAGGGGGGAGAGGAGAGGAGGGAGGGGAGGGGGTGATCGTACCCCCACACCTCTCACCCAACAGCTGACAGATCAAAGGAGGTTTTCATTCAGTGTTAATCACGTGCAGACGTCTGGCTGGCTGGGGTGGGTGGGTTGGAGAGTGGGGGGATGTATTTGGGTAGTGAAGCGATGGAGAGGGAGGTGGTGGTGGAGGTGGAGGTGGAGGTGATAAGCTGAGCTAAACGAAGATAAGCTAAGTTACGATACGATACGATACGATGCAACATTATTGTCTGTAAACTGACAGATTTATGTAACTGTTGCCTGTCACATTCATTTATCTGAGATAGGAAAGTTATTTTGATTATGATTCCGATTTTTATTCATCCGAAGACGGCGTTCTTGCTGGCGGTAACTTTATTGAATCCTCCTTTGATAATGATCATAGAACTTGGCATTGAAAAACACCTGTTTTGAGAGCAATATTGAAGAAGGAAGCAGACGGTTTTGTTAATTAAAATTAGCTGCTGAGGTGTGTGAATGGTGTCAACCCTCTTCCCCTTTACCTGATGAGAACAATAATGAAATAGTGATCATTGTCGTCAGCATCCATCACCCTCACCATCGACACCATTCTCATCAGTATTATTTATGACACTAAAGGTTCAACAGCTGCATCTTTTTTCCAAGTGAAATAGAATGAACATGACGTATACAGAGCCCATAAAAATGTCTTCACTCAGGCAGTGTGTTCATAGCACCCTGTATCCCACACCAACACTGACCAAAATAATGATGGAAATTTCGTTTCGTTATTTTCCACAGCCAAGTGTTCCATGCAAAGTGATGAAATAATAATAAACTGCACTGTCTACTTTGTCCTTGGTGAACAACTGACCGTGGATACCATGAACGACCCAGCAATCACCACAACTGACCGTGGATACTCTGAACAACCCAGCAATCACCACAACTGACTGTGGATACTCTGAACAACCCAGCAAGCAGCACAACTGACCATGGATACTCTGAACAACCCAGCAAGCACCACAACTGACCATGGATACTCTGAACAACCCAGCAAGCAGCACAACTGACCATGGATACTCTGAACAACCCAGCAAGCAGCACAACTGACCATGGATACTCTGAACAACCCGGGAATCAGCACAACTGACCATGGATACTCTGAACACCCCTGCAAACAGCACAACTGACCATGGATACTCTGAACAACCCAGCAAGCAGCACAACTGACCATGGATACTCTGAATGACCCAGCAAGCAACACAACTGACTGTGGATACTCTGAATGACCCAGCAAGCAGCACAACTGACTGTGGATACTCTGAACAACCCAGCAAGCAGCACAACTGACCGTGGATACTATGAACACCCCAGCAAGCAGCACAGCTGACTATGGATACTCTGAACAACCCAGCAAGCAGCACAACTGACCATGGATACTATGAACAACCCAGCAAGCAGCACAACTGACCATGGATACTATGAACAACCCAGCAAGCAGCACAACTGACCATGGATACTCTGAATGACCCAGCAAGCAGCACAACTGACCATGGATACTCTGAACACCCCAGCAAACAGCACAACTGACCGTGGATACTCTGAACAACCCAGCAAGCAGCACAACTGACCATGGAGATAACGACCCAGCAAGCAGCACAGCTGACTGTGGATACTCTGAACAACCCAGCAAACAGCACAACTGACCGTGGATACTCTGAACACCCCAGCAAGCAGCACAACTGACCATGGATACTATGAACAACCCAGCAAGCAGCACAGCTGACCATGGATACTCTGAACACCCCAGCAAGCAGCACAACTGACCATGGATACTCTGAACACCCAGCAAGCAGCACAACTGACCATGGATACTCTGAACACCCCAGCAAGCAGCACAACTGACCATGGATACTCTGAACAACCCAGCCAGCAGCACAACTGACTGTGGATACTCTGAATGACCAGAAAGCAGCACAACTGACCATGGATACTGAACAACCCAGCAAAAGCACAACTGACATGGGATATCTGAACACCCAGCAAGCAGCACAACTGACCAGGATTCTCATGTAACACCATGCAGCACGTCTGACTGCTGGGGTGGGTGGTTGAGAGTGGGGGGACTTGTAGAAGCGATGAGAGGGAGGTGGTGGTGAGGTGGAGTGAGGTTGACAAGCGAGCTAAAACGACGATAAGTAAGTTACTACGATACGAACATGCAACATTGCTGAAACTGACCAGATTATGTAACTTTGCCTGTCACATTTACGAGCAAGAAGTTATTGATTGATCCGATTTTATTATCGAAACGCGTTCTGCTGGACGAACAACGACCCAGCAAGCAGCACAACTGACCATGGATACTCTGAACAACCCAGCAAGCAGCACAACTGACCATGGATACTCTGAACGACCCAGCAATCACCACAACTGACCGTGGATACTCTGAACAACCCAGCAAGCACCACAACTGACCGTGGATACTCTGAACAACCCAGCAATCACCACAACTGACCGTGGATACTCTGAACAACCCAGCAACACAACTGACCGTGGATACTCTGAACAACCCGGGAAGCAGCACAACTGACCATGGATACTCTGAACAACCCAGCAAGCACCACAACTGACCATGGATACTCTGAACAACCCAGCAAGCAGCACAACTGACCATGGATACTCTGAAAGACCCAGCAAGCAGCACAACTGACCGTGGATACTCTGAAAGACCCAGCAAGCAGCACAACTGACCGTGGATACTCTGAACAACCCGGGAAGCAGCACAACTGACCGTGGATACTCTGAAAGACCCAGCAAGCAGCACAACTGACCATGGATACTCTGAAAGACCCAGCAAGCAGCACAACTGACCGTGGATACTCTGAAAGACCCAGCAAGCACCACAACTGACCGTGGATACTCTGAACAACCCGGGAAGCAGTACAACTGACCATGGATACTCTGAACAACCCAGCAAGCAGCACAACTGACCATGGATACTCTGAAAGACCCAGCAAGCAGCACAACTGACCGTGGATACTCTGAACAACCCAGCAAGCAGCACAACTGACCGTGGATACTCTGAACGACCCAGCAAGCAGCACAACTGACCGTGGATACTCTGAACAACCCAGCAAGCAGCACAACTGACCGTGGATACTCTGAACAACCCGGGAAGCAGCACAACTGACCGTGGATACTCTGAATGACCCAGCAAGCAGTACAACTGACCGTGGATACTCTGAATGACCCAGCAAGCAGCACAACTGACCGTGGATACTCTGAACGACCCAGCAAACAGCATCGTTGGCGAAATGAACACGACATCGTGTTGGGGGAGATTTACGATACCCCGGGGGATAGATCTGTGGTGGGGGGCACTGCTGGCTTCATGCACCCTGCGCCACTCCATTCTCGTGTGCCGTGACCTGCACTGACCCTACACACACTCCCCCTGGCGCCCACGTGACCTGTGGTGTGATGTGAGCGCTGATTGGACAGGGCAGTGTTTGGAGGAAAGGGGGGGAGGTGGGGGGCGTGAGGCGGAAGTCAGGCAAATCACGTGCGTGGAGTATATACATATATTTTCCCCCCTTTTTTTAAAAATACATACTGGTGGTTTTATAAACTTCAAAGTTAGCAGGAGGCTGGATATGGGAAGCTCAAAATAGG
This sequence comes from Babylonia areolata, assembly GCF_041734735.1. NCBI lineage: Eukaryota > Metazoa > Mollusca > Gastropoda > Neogastropoda > Buccinidae > Babylonia > Babylonia areolata. Next base: position 25,127,875 of record NC_134892.1, read on the forward strand.
AATCTGTTTATTGATTCTCTGTGTGTGTGTGTGTGTGTGTTTACGATGAGAGAGAGAGAGAGAGGGAGGGAAGGAAGGAGGGGAGAGGGGGTGTCGAAAAAGATCATTAAGCCATGCCTTCTGCCCATGTCTAGGGGGCGAGGGTCACAACAGGAGAGTGTGTAATAACAGTAGTAGTATTTGAATTCGTGATGGTGATATTGATAATGGTAATGACTATAGTAATAAAAGAACATGGACATATGGATACTTCGGATTGACATGGCATCATTTTGAAACTTTAATGCATGTCATATATCCTGTTTGAGAGAAGTCGACACATACATACAGAGAGAGAGAGAGAGAGAGAGAGAGAGAGAGGGGGGGGTAGGGAGGGAGGGAGAGGAGAGTGTGGGTTGACAGGTTGATGTAGTGCAGTGAGTTAACGACGTCTCAAGAGCGGCCTGAAGAGCCTGGCGGTCCTGACCCGTGGCTAATGCTTTGTGCATAGAAATCACTGACACGGCTTCCTTACTGTGAACCACTCGGTGACACAGAGAGAGAGGTAATGCTTTGTGCATAGAAATCACTGACACGGCTTCCTTACTGTGAACCACTCGGTGACACAGAGAGAGAGGTAATGCTTTGTGCATAGAAATCACTGACACGGCTTCCTTACTGTGAACCACTCGGTGACACAGAGAGAGAGGTAATGCTTTGTGCATAGAAATCACTGACACGGCTTCTTACAGTCAACCACTCGGTGACACAGAGAGAGAGGTAATGCTTTTGTGCATAGAAATCACTGACACGGCTTCCTTACTGTGAACCACTCGGTGACACAGAGAGAGAGGTAATGCTCTGTGCATAGAAATCACTGACACGGCTTTCTTACTGTCAACCACTCGGTGACACAGAGAGAGAGGTAATGCTTTGTGCATAGAAATCACTGACACGGCTTCCTTACTGTCAACCACTCGGTGACACAGAGAGAGAGGTAATGCTTTGTGCATAGAAATCACTGACACGGTTTTCTTACTGTCATCCACCCGGTGACACAGAGAGAGAGGTAATGCTCTGTGCATAGAAATCACTGACACGGCTTCCTTACTGTGAACCACTCGGTGACACAGAGTGGAAGAAGGGAGAAAGAGAGGGGGTGCATAGAGAGAAGAGGGGTTAAAGAGAGAGAAAGAGGGAGATGAGGAGAGAGATAGAGTTAGAGAGAGAGACGGGTAGAGGGGTGTGTGAACATTTTATATCCAGGGAATGGAGGAGCGTATTCTTATTGGCTTTGTTACGTCACCCTGAAAATAACAACAAAATAAACAACAACCACACCAGACACACACACACACACACACACACACACACACACACACACACACACACACACACATACATACACATACAAACACATACACACGCGCGTGCGCGCGCGCTTTTTTTGTTTTTTTTTGGGGGGTTTTTTTGTGTGTGTTGTTTTGTTTGTTTTTTGTGTTCTTTTTCCAAGCCCATAATTATTATTGGAAGAAAGAGGGAGGCGGACAAGGGGAAGAGGGAAATAGGAAAGGGGGACGAGGGCTCATTTTAGTATTGGGGCACAGCAAAGCAAGGCAAAAAGTGTATTTCTTGTGCCTCTTGGGGGCATTGAAACGTTACATTCATACATCGTTTACACATAGCATACAAACAATAAGAGTGGTGTCAACAGAACAAAGAGAAAAACCAACGAAGCAATAAGTACGAATGGCATGTTTACGTCTTACCCTCCCCCCCCCCCAACCCCCCCCCCCCCCCCCAAAAAAAAAGAAAACACACACAAAAAACAACAAAAAAACAACAACAAAAAACAAATAAAACAAAAAAACAAAATCTGAGCATGCATTAGAAGGTGGGGAGAGAGAGAGAGAGAGAGGGGGGGGGGAGGGGGGGGAGTAAAGAACGTTTTTCATCCAGGGGATGAAGAAATAAAATCTCAATGGCTTGTTTTCGTCCTGCTCACACACACACACACACACACACACACACACACACACACACACACACGAATAAAAACGAAAGAAAAACGTATACATATCGAAACACATATTGAAAGAGAGAGAGAGAGAGAGAGAGAGAGAACCATGGTCCGACATCCCCAAAGTAATCAGCTCGGGAACTGATCAATAGGATCAATACAGGCGAATCAATCAGGCAGGGTTATTGATGGGGGCAGTAACGACAACTCATCAACTTCTCCTCTGACACTTAGCACGTAACGTGAAATCCGAGCCTCGCAGGAACCGTTCTGACATTGGCCATACAGCAACCATTCTGACTTTGGCCATACAGCAACCATTCTGATTCTGGCCCTACAGCAACCATTCTGACATTGGCCGTACAGCAACCATTCTGATTCTGGCCCTACAGCAACAGCAACCATTCTGACTTTGGCCGTACAGCAACCATTCTGACTTTGGCCGTACAGCAACCATTCTGACTTTGGCCCTACAGCAACCATCCTGACATTGGCCGTACAGCAACCATTCTGATTCTGGCCCTACAGCAACAGCAACCATTCTGATTCTGGCCCTACAGCAACAGCAACCATTCTGACTTTGGCCATACAGCAACCATTCTGACTTTGGCCGTACAGCAACCATTCTGACTTTGGCCCTACAGCAACCATTCTGACATTGGCCGTACAGCAACCATTCTGACATTGGCCGTACAGCAACCATTCTGACATTGGCCGTACAGCAACCATTCTGAATTTGGCCATACAGCAACCATTCTGACTTTGGCCATACAACAACCATTCTGACTTTGGCCATACAGCAACCATTCTGACTTTGGCCCTACAGCAACCATTCTGACTTTGACCATACAGCAACCATTCTGACTTTGGCCATACAAGAACTCATGTCGTTGAAGCCCACACCTGAACCCGTGTCGTTAAAGCCCACACCTGACCCGTGTCGTTAAAGCCCACACCTGAACCCATTAAAGCCTACACCTGAACACATATCGTTAAAGCCCACACCTGACCCGTGTCATTAAAGCCCACACCTGACCCATGTCATTAAAGCCCACACCTGAACACATGTCGTTAAAGCCCACACCTGAACCATGTCATTAAAGCCCACACCTGAACCATGTCATTAAAGCCCACACCTGAACCCATTAAAGCCCACACCTGACCCATGTCGTTAAAGCCCACACCTGAACACATGTCGTTAAAGCCCACACCTGAACCATGTCATTAAAGCTCACACATGAACCCATTAAAGCCCACACCTGACCCATGTCGTTAAAGCCCTCACCTGACCCGTGTCGTTAAAGCCCACACCTGACCCACGTCATTAAAGCCCACACCTGACCCACGTCATTAAAGCCCACACCTGACCCATGTCATTAAAGCCCACACCTGACCCATGTCATTAAAGCCCACACCTGAACCCATGTCGTTAAAGCCCACCCTGAACCCATTAAAGCGAATACCCCACACCCGAACCCATGAAAGCCCACACCTGAACCCTTGTCGTTAAAGCCCACACTTGACCCATGACGTCACAGCACACACCTGACCCATGACGTCACAGCTCATAGGGCACTGGCTGGTTCTGACGTCACGTGACACACTGGCGGTCCTTTCCTCCCCCCCGCCCCACTCCCCTCTTCCCACACCCGTTCTCTGTGTCACCCATCTGCCTGTTTCGTCATCACGGCCCAGCGCACGTTGAGTATCACGTGACACGGGCAGTGTTGCATCATGGCGTCGTCTTGTCGGCCTGGTTACGCGGTCCGCTGAATTGGAACAGTGGGGACACCACCTCAGTTTTGTCCCTGGATAAAAAAATAAACTAAAGTGACAATCTGTCAATAATTATTCATATAATTGGACTGGCCAGACTGTTGTGGATTTCTGATTAGAATTACCCGCAGGATTACTGTCACGAAATAAAAAGAAAAAAGAAAAAAATAATAATGAGTAAATCTGCAAAATGGTGGATCAACAGTGTGAACATTAAAAAAGAAAAGAAAAGTTATCCAGTTTTTTTTTTCCAAACGAAAGTAAGTTAGATCATGATCGAAATTAATGTCACGAATGACGATGTGTCCACATTCTTGACAGACTCTAACGCCTTCAAGCCAGCGTTCACTACTTTAAAAGTGGTAAGTTAAGAGTGTCCAGTTTGACACGTACAGTGCCTTCAAGCCAGTGTTCACTACTTTAAAAGAGGTAAGAGTGTCCAGCTGGACACGTACAGTGCCTTCAAGCCAGTGTCCACTACTTTAAAAGAGATAAGAGTGTCCAGCTGGACACGTACAGTGCCTTCAAGCCAGTGTTCACTACTTTAAAAGAGGTAAGTTAAGAGTGTCCAGCTGGACACGTACAGTGCCTTCAAGCCAGTGTTCACTACTTTAAAAGAGGTAAGTTAAGAGTGTCCAGTTTGACACGTACAGTGCCTTCAAGCCAATGTTCACCACGGTAAAACAGAAAAGTAAGGAGTGTCTAAATTAACATGCAAGCAGTGTGGTCTGTTGATTCTGCTGGATACTTCCCATGAAGTCATATTGTGCTGTTTCGTAAGATCTATGAATGATATAATATGGTGTCTGAATTGTTTGGGTATTGCATTAAATGGGTGATTGAAAAGTCACACACACACACACACACACACACACAC
>NC_134892.1:25135026-25140026 GCF_041734735.1 Babylonia areolata
CCCCCACACCACACCACCCCACCCCACCCCACACCACCCCACACCACACCACCCCACCCCACACCACACCACACCACGCCATCCACACCACACCACACCACGCCACCCACACCAAACCACACCACACCACACCACCCCACCCCACCCACCCCCACACCACCCCACCCCACCCCCCCCCACACCACACCACCCCACCCCACACCACCCCACCCCACACCACACCACACCACGCCATCCACACCACACCACACCACGCCACCCACACCAAACCACACCACTCCACGCCACACCACACAGGACAAAACGCGTTCCTTTGACAACAGATTGACCACAAATTGACATAGACCCCTCCCCCCCTCAGCCCTCCCCCCTCCCCTCTCCCACTTAACAACAACAGACAAGAAACAAGTTAGCCTGTCTCCGTGAGGTTTACTGATCACTCTATAAAACTGTCTATGCACCCCCCCCCCCCATACCCCCCTTCCCCTCCCCTCACTCCTCGTCTCCGTGAGGTTTACTGATCACTCTATAAAACTGTCTATGCACCCCCCCCTCTCCCCCCATACCCCCCTTCCCCTCACCCCTCCTTTCCTCCCCAATTACTTAGGGACTATTTTCTTGTTCATCCGCTGTGTCCACACCGGGGACTACATTGTCGTGTTGGGAGCTGGGACTAATTTTCAGCCAGTCAATATTCTGTTTGATATGGCAGCCAGGGCTCTGGAGGCGTTCTTCAGTGTCTGTCCTTGGGGGATTTGGTCCGTCACAACAGGGGGAGGGGAGGGGTGGGGTGGGGGGTGAGTTGGATTTGGAGATGGGGAAGGGGGGTGGGAGGGTTAATAAAAATTGTCAATTGAGGGAGGAGGGTTTTTTTTTTTCTCAGGGTGGTGCTTGTGGCTACTTGTATCGGGGACTGGTTTTGGAGAAAGAGATGTTCACAGTTGTTGGCTGTCCTCGGTGTTTGTAAGGAGGGGGGAGTGGATTGGGGTGGTGGTGGTGATAGGGAAGGGGGAGGGGGGGTGCAGATGGAGGGGAAGATGTTAGGATGATGAGCATTGTGGTTGTTGCTACACTGGGGCGGTGGTCTATCTGTACCACAATAGGGCGGTGGTCTATGTAGCACAATGGGGCGGTGGTCTATTTGTACCACAGTGGGGCGGTGGTCTGTCTGTACCACAATAGGGCGGTGGTCTATGTAGCACAGTGGGGCGGTGGTCTATGTAGCACAATGGGGCGGTGGTCTGTTTGTACCACAGTGGGGCGGTGGTCTATCTGTACCACAATAGGGCGGTGGTCTATGTACCACAATGGGGCGGTGGTCTATGTAGCACAATGGGGCGGTGGTCTATGTAGCACAATGGGACGGTGGTCTATGTACCACAATAGGGCGATGGTCTATGTACCACAATAGGACGGTGGTCTATGTAGCACAGTGGGGCGGTGGTCTATCTGTACCACAAGAGGACGGTGGTCTATGTAGCACAATAGGGCGGTGGTCTATGTACCACAATGGGACGGTGGTCTATGTACCACAATAGGGCGGTGGTCTATGTACCACAATAGGGCGGTGGTCTATGTAGCACAATGGGGCGGTGGTCTATGTAGCACAATGGGGCGGTGGTCTATGTAGCACAGTGGGGCGGTGGTGTATGTAGCACAGTGGGGCGGTGGTCTGTGAACCACAGTGGGGCGGTGGTCTGTGAACCACAGTGGGGCGGTGGTCTATGTAGCACAGTGGGGCGGTGGTCTGTGTACCACAGTGGGGCGGTGGTCTGTGAACCACAGTGGGGCGGTGGTCTGTGAACCACAGTAGGGCGGTGGTGTAGCTGTACTGTGCAGGACTCCACAGGTTTCAGTCCCACACAGAGACCGGGAATTTGACCTTCCCTTCCTGGGTAGTCTCGTGCTGGTCCTCTGTGAGACACGTTGAAGTGAGCTCTGTGTGACACGTTGAACTGAACTCTGTGTGACACGTTGAACTGACCTCCCGTATAAGGCATGGGATTAGTTAATGTAAAAGAGCCTTCGGCAACAAAGTGGGTGTCCGTAGCAGAAACATGTAGAAATATTCCATTTGTTTGCAAACCAAACACACGTGCAGAAAGAAAAAAAGAAGAAAAAAAAAAAGAGGAAAAGGGTAGTGCTGCACTGTAGCGACGTGAATCTCCCAAGGGAGATCAGCTTGAATTCTGCACAGGTATGTTAGAACATTGCAACGCAGCACAACACAACACAACACAATACAGTAAAGCACAACACAGCTTAGCACAACATAACACAACGCAGCATGGCACAGCACAACACGGTGTAATACAGCACACCTTAACACAACACAACACAACACAACACAAGATGGTACAGCACAACACAGTGTAATACAGCACAGCTTAACACAACACAACACAACACAACACAAGATGGTACAGCACAACACAGTGTAATACAACACAGCTTAACGGAACACAACACAACACAGCATGGCACAGCACAACACAGTGTAATACAGCACGCTTAACACAACACAACATGGTACAGCACAACACGGTGTAATACAGCACAGCTTAACGCAACACAACACAACACAGCATGGCACAGCACAACACGGTGTGATACAGCACAACTTAACGCAACACAACACAACACAGCATGGCACAGCACAACACGGTGTAATACAGCACAACTTAACGCAACACAACATAACGCAAAGCAACGCAACATTTGAACTGCTGCTGGTGTTGCTTAGTGGGAAAATGGACGAGTTTTGTAGAGGCAGGTGCTTGGCAATAAGCAGAGAGTAATGCATGCCTCGCACGTGCGTGAGAGGAGAATGAAGTGGAGAGAGCATTAGAATTTGATGCTGCTCCCTCCTGCAGGCTTGAGAGAGGAGGTGGTGTAGTGGTGAAGTGAGTGTTGAGGGGTAAGCAAGGAGGTACCATGTTGCTGTGCACAGCTGTGTGTGTGGTCTGTCAAACCACCACCCACACAACATCGCCATTGTCTCCCCATCACTGAAGGATGACTACTGTGTGTGTGCAGAACAGCACTCTGGTTGACATTCCGTCACGTGTCTGTTTGCCACAGAACATGAAGGGGCTGTTAGTTTGCATTACACCAGAACTGATGTTCGTCACCGTGAACATGTGAAGCTCTTGTGGCTGTTTGGTTGGGTTTTCAGTTTCAGTTTGCACGTGCGTGTTCAGACACAGACATAGAGACAGATGTAGAGAGACTGTGTGAGAGAGAGAGAGAGAGAGAGAGAGAGAGAGAGAGAGAGGGTAAGAGCAACACGCTCACACACACTCTCTCTCTCTCTCTCTCTCTCTCCAATATATATGTATATATTTTTTACATTGATGGCATGCTGTAAGAAAGCAATTGTTGCTTATTCAATTTTGCCATCATGAAATAAAATATTGACTTGACTTGAGACAGAGACAGACAGACAGAGACCGACAGAGCCAGAGAGGCCCAGACCGTTTCAGTACACTACCCAAGACTTGAACCATGTCACAACCCAGACGCCACAGACATGCCACAGCTGACCAATCAGGCGCCGCCCTGGTCCGTGCAAGCCAGTCACATGATCACTTGGCCGCACGTGCACGAAAAGACAGGCTGACGGCGACAGAGAGGGATATAACTACTCCTTTCTGGCCCTGACGGAGGGGAAGTAATTGAAAAGAACTTCCGACATGCGCACAGTCCTGTTTCCGGCCATTTAAAGAAATTGGAGCTGACGGTGTGCTGTGTGAGTCACGGCACTTTGGGAGGAAAGCGAGAGGTCTTGAATTGGATTTGGCTGAAGGCAACAACTGTCCGCTAGCTCTTTGTTCTTTGCTGTTGGTCTGCCGTGAAGTGATGTGGGGATCACGTGACGTGCAGCCTTCTGTTAACCCCCTCAGAGCTAACAGGATTAACCCTACAGCTTGTGCAACCTTTTTCGAGTCTGGGAGGTTTCAGTCGTTTATTTTGTATGACTTATAACTAAAACAGTGACAGTTTGCATAAATTATTTACATATCGCCTCAATGTTAGTGTTTACGGTTTTCAGCAATCACTCTCGTGTCAAAATCAAAGCAAGCAAGCAAGCAAGCGCGCACACACACACACACACACACACACACACACACGCGCGCACGCACGCACACGCACACACACACACACACACACACACACACACACACACACACACACACACACACACACACACACACACACACACACACGCACGCGCACGCGCGCGCGCGTGCTCTGCATGTATGGAGTGTCAGCACCGAGACATAATTTCAGTGCTCCGATTGCGCTATGGCTCTTCGGAAAGAGAGAGAAAGAGAGAGACAGAGAGACAGACAGACAGAGAGAGAGAGAGAGACGCAGAGACAGAGAGTTCTCTTGGGAATAATAAATAAACTTTTTGTTTTTTGTTTATTTGCTGGTGTTTTTTTTTTTTTCTTTTGATTTTCTTTTAACACCCTATCCTGTGCCGTAATGGGGTCAACAGCACTACATAACGCTGAGAATACAGAGAGAGAGATGGCTGGGGTTCAGCTTTGTTTATTACTGGCAGGCCACCTGCAGGCAGGAGAAGGAGGAGAGGAGAAGGAGAAGAGGAGAAGGAGAGAAGGGGGCGTTGGATGTTTATAACGCAGGGTCCACCTGGAAGCTGAATAAAGAGGAGAAGAAGAAGAATGTAAAAGCATGGAAAGCCTGAATAAAAAGAAGAATAGGAGGGGAGGAGGAGGAGGAGGAAAAGGAGAGACAGGACAAACAGAAGGAGGAGAAGAAGGGAAAGAAGGAGCAGAAGGGGAAAGAGAAGGAAGAGAGGAGGAAATGGAGGAGGAGGAGGAGGATAATGAAAAGCATGTTTATCGGATTTCCATACAGAAAAAGTTGGTGTTGGCTGACTGATGCAGACCACTGTGAATCTTGTACAGAGACAAATGAAAGGGGTTTGACACCGGTCATTGACACACATTGATCATTGTGATTCATAGGGACGG
>NC_134892.1:25145026-25170026 GCF_041734735.1 Babylonia areolata
CCGCCAACACGCGCTCTCCCCCATCACCGCCCCTCCAAGTTCCCCCCCCCCCCCCCCCCCCCCCCCCCGCCAGGTGGATAAGTGGCTGCTTCGTCACTTCCTGGGGGGTAGGGGTAGGGGTGAGAGAGGGGGGTTGATTTGATTGGTTGTTGTGGATTGCCCGGTATTATGACTTGGTTGTGTGTGTGTGTGGGGGGGGTGTAGGCAGGGGGTAAAAACATTAGCGTGGCTTTGTGTTTTGGACATGGTCAGGAGACGCAACAGGGGGTGGGGGGAGGTGTGTGTGTGTTGGGGGTGGGGGTGGGTGTTCGGGAAAACAGGAAGCAAAGCAAGCGTGACGTCATGTTCTTTGCAATTTATGAAGTGCAAGAAAACACACACACACACACACACACACACACACACACACACACACACACACACACACACACACACACACACACACACACACACACAAAGAAAGTAAACTGAAAATGAAAAAGAATGTTGCTCGTACGCGGATGACGTCATTTTTGTCATTCCGTCTGACTCACTCTGTGTCTGTCTCCTGTCTGTCTCCCTGTCTGTCTGTATGTCTGCCTGTTACTGCCTTTGTCTCTCTCTGTCCTGTCAATGTCTGTCTGTCTGTATGTCTGCCTGTTACTGCCTTTGTCTCTCTCTGTCCTGTCAATGTCTGTCTGTCTGTATGTCTGCCTGTTACTGCCTTTGTCTCTCTCTGTCCTGTCAATGTCTGTCTGTCTCCCTGTCTGTCTGTATGTCTGCCTGTTACTGCCTTTGTCTCTCTCTGTCCTGTCAATGTCTGTCTGTCTGTATGTCTGCCTGTTACTGCCTTTGTCTCTCTCTGTCCTGTCAATGTCTGTCTGTCTGTATGTCTGCCTGTTACTGCCTTTGTCTCTCTCTGTCCTGTCAATGTCTGTCTGTATGTCTGCCTGTTACTGCCTTTGTCTCTCTCTGTCCTGTCAATGTCTGTCTGTCTCCCTGTCTGTATGTCTGCCTGTTACTGCCTTTGTCTCTCTCTGTCCTGTCAATGTCTGTCTGTCTCCCTGTCTCTCTGTATGTCTGTTACTGCCTTGTCTGTCTGTCCTGTCTGTCTCCCGGTCTGTCTATGTCTGTTACTGCCTTGTTCTCTCTGTCCTGTCTATGTCTGTCTCCCTGTCTGTATGTCTGTTACTGCCTTCACTCACTGTCCTGTCTGTCTGTCTCCCTGTCTGTCTGTTACTGCCTTGTTATCTCTGTCCTGTCTATATATGTCTGTCTCCCTGTCTGTCTGTCTGTATGTTACTGCCTTTGTCTCTCTGTCTGTCTTTGATTCTGCTCGTCTGGATCTACCTGGTTCCTTATCGTGTGTGTGTGTGTGTGTGTGTGTGTGTGTGTGTGTGTGTGTGTGTGTGTGTGTGTGTTTTGTGTGTGTGTGTGTGTGTGTGTGTGTGTGTGTGTGTGTGTGTGTTTTGTGTGTGTGTGGGAGGGGTGGTGGGGGGTCCGAGGGGCGTAGGGCGCATGTAACACGTAGATTGAGTCTGAGATGGATTATTCATACAGGACACATCCCCCTGGAAGTGAGATAAACACTAGTGGGGTCGCACATAACTCAGAGAGTGAGAGAGACAGAGAGACATACAGACAGACAGACAGACATATATAGGCTTTTTTTCATCCTACCCTCTGAGACACACACACACACACACACACACACACACACACACACACACACACAGAGATTAAATAACGATGAAGACAAAAAGCCAGAACGACATCATCAGCAAGATGCAGCAGAAGATGGAGAAAAAAAAAGAAAAAGAGATCAAAGATAAGACAGTGAAGTTTTTGGTGGTGGTGATGATGGTGGTGATGATGGTGATGATGATGGCGGTCTGTACGAAGACCGATCTGGCAATAAATGGGCTCTATTCGGATTCCAGACGAGAGGAGCACACTTTTTGTTCTCCCAATGTGCCTTTCACAAATTGTTCCAGCAGCGTAGTTTCGGACAAAAAATCTGGTCAGGTGCAGGCAAGGTGAAGACAACTTTGAAGCGCTGTGGAGAGTTGGGGTGGGGGATGGGAGGGAGGAGGGGGAACGATGGATTGAAAAGCATGTTTCGTTGTACGCTGTATTGCCCTGCTTTAGTCATCTAAAACGCTTGTTAATTAATTCTGTTGAACTGTTAGGGACACGTCTTTGCTTCAATTTCCCTTGCCGGTGACATCAAGAAAGGAAACATTTATTTTGTGTAAAGCATTTTAGATCGGTAATTTTAATATAAAATTGTTAATTGGTGCGTATTGCATAAGGGAGTGTGTTGTTTCTCATCTTCCAGCTTAAGTGTGACATTGTGTTATGTAAGTACATGTGTTCACTGTGTACCCTTCTCAAGGGGCCACGGCCTTTATTGACTGTGACGTTGTGTTATGTAAGTACATATGTTCACTGTGTACCCTTCTGAAGGGGCCACGGCCTTTATTGACTGTGACGTTGTGTTATGTAAGTACATATGTTCACTGTGTACCCTTCTCAAGGGACCACGGCCTTTATTGATTGTGCCGTGTTATGTAAGTACATATGTTCACTGTGTACCCTTCTCAAGGGACCACGGCCTTTATTGATTGTGATGTTGTGTTATGTAAGTACATATGTTCACTGTGTACCCTTCTCAAGGGACCACGGCCTTTATTGATTGTGATGTTGTGTTATGTAAGTACATATGTTCACTGTGTACCCTTCTCAAGGGACCACGGCCTTTATTGATTGTGACGTTGTTATGTAAGTACATATGTTCACTGTGTACCCTTCTGAAGGGACCACGGCCTTTATTGATTGTGATGTTGTGTTATGTAAGTACATATGTTCACTGTGTACCCTTCTCAAGGGGCCACGGCCTTTATTGACTGTGACGTTGTGTTATGTAAGTACATATGTTCACTGTGTACCCTTCTCAAGGGACCACGGCCTTTATTGATTGTGATGTTGTGTTATGTAAGTACATATGTTCACTGTGTACCCTTCTGAAGGGACCACGGCCTTTATTGATTGTGATGTTGTTATGTAAGTACATATGTTCACTGTGTACCCTTCTCAAGGGACCACGGCCTTTATTGATTGTGATGTTGTGTTATGTAAGTACATATGTTCACTGTGTACCCTTCTCAAGGGACCACGGCCTTTATTGATTGTGATGTTGTGTTATGTAAGTACATATGTTCACTGTGTACCCTTCTCAAGGGACCACGGCCTTTATTGATTGTGACGTTGTGTTATGTAAGTACATATGTTCACTGTGTACCCTTCTCAAGGGCCATTATTGAATATTAAAAAAAAAATGTCCGTGTCCCTCTCTCTCACTGACCTTCTGTCTCTCTGTCTCTCTCTCTCTCTCTGTCTCTCTTTGTCTCTCTCTCTGTCTCTCTTTGTCTCTCTCTCTGTCTCTCTTTGTCTCTGTTTCTCTTTGTCTCTCTCTGTCTGTTTCTCTCTGTCTGTGTCTCTCTGTCTCTGTCTTTCTGTTCGTATCTCTGTCTCTGTCTCTGTCTCTCTCTCTCTCTCTCTCTCTCTCTCTCTCTCTGTCCTTATTTTCTGTTGTGTCTTTGACATAGAGATCTCCAGAACTGTGCCTGTCTCTGGGTCTTTGGTGACCTATCAGTTGCTGACTTTGAGTGGTGCAGTTTGACACCAGTTTTCCCGTCAGACACTTGATTCCAGGCCATTGATTGCCTGCAGAAGCAGCGGCTCTGTCTTTTGGACACCCCCAGCTCCCCTCCCGTCCCCCCGCCCACCCCCCTCCCCCTCCTCTCCCACAAACTCTCTCTCCTCTTGTCTCTGTGTCTGTTTCACACACATACACGCACGCACACGCGCGCGCGCGCGCACACACACACACACACACACACGCACACATACACACACTTTCCCTTCACCCAACATTTACTCCCCCTCCCTCCATCTCTCCATGATCGATTTTCATCTTCCTCTTCTCCTCCCTCTCCTTCCTCCTCCTCCCCCTCTCCTTCCTCCTCCTTCTCCTCCTCCTCCCCCTCTCCTTCCTTCTCTAACTTCTTCTCCTCCTCCTCCCCCTCTTCCTTCTCTCCTCCCTCTCCTTCCTCTCCTTTCTCCTCTCCCTCCTCTCCTTCCTCTCCGCTGTCTACTGACCGTAATCTTGTTCTGACCCCAACACCACCACACATCTACTTCCATCTCACTATTAACTCGTTCTGTACTTGATCTCTCTCTCTCTCTCACACACACAAATGGTTCTGTTTTTTTGCGCTATGACATTTAAACTTCAAGTGTGTGCCATATTATTCTTCGAGTTTTTGTTTTGTACGAGATGTCTTCTTCTTCTTCCTCCTCCTCCTCGTCGTATCTTTATTCGTGCTCTACTTTTCACTCTTTTCGTTTTTCTATCAATCAAGCGGTTTATAGCTTCTAATGAAGGAATGGTTGGGTTATACATCTCACCATTCTTTGAAACATGAGCGCGTTCAGAAAAAAACCCACTGTGGTTCATTAGCTTCTGTTTTCAGAGCCTTTCTTTGATTCCCATTTCATTTTCTACGCAGTTCTTTCTTTAATTTGTATCCTTTCTCTCCGCTTTATTTCTCCTTTATTTTATTGCCGTTGTCTTGATACCTCACGGGGTTTCCATGATGGTTTGTGATCAGCAGAGGTATGTTGATGCTCTATCAGCTGAAGTGGTAACTGTGCCACAGGCTGAAGTGGTAACCGTGTCACAGGCTGAAGTGGTAACCGTGCCACATGGAGGTGTTTTCTTGTTCTGTGAACACATTGCCTGTCCTCCTCAAGTGTCAGTGTTCGTGTGTGTGTGTGTGATGTGTGTGTGTGATGTGTGTCTGTGTGTATGTGTGTGTGTGTGATGTGTGATGTGTGTGTGTGTGTGTGTGTGTGTGATGTGTGTGTGTGTGTGTCTGTGTGTGTGTGTGTGATGTGTGTGTGTGATGTGTGTCTGTGTAAAGAATGGGATACCAATCGAAAGGGGGTGAGTGGGGTTGGGATGGTTCTTACGTTTTCACCATGCAAAAGATGACACGTATGTCTTGACTGTCCTCTTGTTGGTTCGCCCGACGGTCTTCCTACTGACGTAATGTTCTATTTTCACCGTTCTCTTGATGGAATGTTCTATTTTCACCGTTCTCTTGATGGAATGTTCTATTTTCACCGTTCTCCTCTTGATGGAATGTTCTATTTTCACCGTTCTCCTCTTGATGGAATGTTCTATTTTCACCGTTCTCCTCTTGATGGAATGTTCTATTTTTACTGTTGTCCTCTTGATGGAATGTTCTATTTTTACTGTTCTCCTCTTGATGGAATGTTCTATTTTCACCGTTCTCCTCTTGATGGAATGTTCTATTTTTACTGTTCTCCTCTTGATGGAATGTTCTATTTTCACCGTTCTCCTCTTGATGGAATGTTCTATTTTCACCGTTCTCCTCTTGATGGAATGTTCTATTTTCACCGTTCTCCTCTTCATAGAATGTTTTTTCACTGTTCTCTTGATGTAATGTTCTATTTTCACCGTTCTCCTCTTGATGGAATGTTCTATTTTCACTGTTCTCCTCTTGATGGAATGTTCTATTTTCACTGTTCTCCTCTTGATGGAATGTTCTATTTTCACTGTTCTCCTGTTGATAGAATGTTTTATTTTCACTGTTCTCCTCTTGATGGAATGTTCTATTTTCACTGTTCTCCTCTTGATGGAATGTTCTATTTTTACTGTTCTCCTCTTGATGGAATGTTCTATTTTTACTGTTCTCCTCTTGATGGAATGTTGTATTTTCATTCTTCTGTAGATGGAAGGTTATGTTTTCACCGTTCTCCTGTTGACAGAATGTTCTATTTTCATTGTTCTCCTGTTGATGGAATGTTCTATTTTCATTGTTCTTTTGTTGATGGAAGGTTATGTCTTCACATTTCTCCTGTTGATGGAAGGTTCTATTCTCATTGTTCCCCTGTTGGTAGAAGGTTATGTTTTCATTGTTCTCTTGTTGATGGATGGTTCTATTGTCATTGTTCTCTTTTTGATGGAATGTTCTATTGTCATTGTTCCCCTGTTGATGGGAGGTTCTATTGTCATTGTTCTCTTGTTGATGGATGGTTCTATTGTCATTGTTCTCCTGTTGATGGAAGGTTCTATTCTCATTGTTCCCTTGTTGGTAGAAGGTTATGTTTTCATTGTTCTGTTTATGGAAGGCTACGTTCTCTTCGTTCTCCTGTTGAAAGTTTTATTTTCATTGTTCTCCTGTTGATGGAATGTTCTATTTTCATCGTTCTGTTGATGGAAAGTTCTATTGTCATGGTTCTCCTGATGGTGGAAGGTTCTATTGTCTTTGTTCTCCGGCTAATGGGATGTTCTATTTTCATTGTTCTCCAGTTGATGGAAGGTTCTATTTTCACTGTTTTCCGGTTGATGAAATGTTCTATTGTAATTGTTCTCCGGTTGACGGAGTGTTCTATTGTAATTGTTCTACTGCATCATGTCTGCTCCCCGCCCCCTCCCCCTCATCCCCTCAATCCAATTTAAGAGCAGTCAGCTGCTACGCGCCACGCCCCATTGAATCGTGGAGAGCAAGGCTAGCGTTGTATTGTCCACATGGGAGATCACTGGGCTTTGATTGAATAAGCTCCCTTGTCGCTGGTTTTTCAGACTCTTTTTGTTGTTTATGGTTTAGTTGTTGTTTTTGTCTGTCTGTCTGTCTGTCTGTCTCTCTCTCTCTCTCTCTGTTGTTGTTGTTGTTGTTGTTGATGGTTTGTTAGTTTCATGCTTTGCTTTCTTTTTCGTGTCGTGTAATTTCTTGCCATTCTTCTTTGTGTATGCTTTTTCTTTTCTTCTTCTTTGTGTATGCTTTGTTTTCTTTTCTTCTTCTTTGTGTATGCTTTCTTTTCTTTTCTTCTTCTTTCTTTCCCTTTCTCTTTGTTATTCATTTCTAATCTTGTGGTTTTTTTTCCTTTCCTTTTCTTGCCTTTTTAAAAGTTCTGTTATAATTTCTTCTCTCGCTGTCTCTCTGTCTTTTTCTCTGTGTGTGTGTGTGTGTGTGTGTGTGTGTGTGTGTGTGTGTGTGTGTGTGTTATTGCGTTTGGAGAACACCCCCTTCCCCGTGAAAGAGATATTTTATCTGATTTCATTTCATGTTGACACAATTTATCTTGTTGCCCAAATTCCCCGGGGTCCATATTTCATGGGGTCACAGAGTTCGCCGTCTGCTCCAAATGCTGGTCGGGTGAGTGGGGGTGGGGGGTGGGCGGGGGGGTAGGGGGGGAATCAGTGGGGAATGGGGATGGGCGTGGAGCTATAGAGAGGGGGAAGGGGGAGGACGGTCAGGCCAAAATCCACTTCGTCCACTTGCGAGTGCAGTTTGATTTGGCCCAGTAAGTCTTTTGTCAGCAATTCTTCTTTCTTTCCTTTCTTTCCTTTCTTTCCTTTCTTTCCTTTCTTTCCCTTCTCTTTCCTGTTTGTTTATTACTTTCTTCCCTCTTCCAGCTCAGCTGAGTGTTTTGTGAGCAGTTTTCGTCGGTCTTTTTTATTTCTTTTCTTACAAAACAGAGAAAGAAGAAAACCAAAGAAAACAAAAAGAGAGCAAGGTGATGGTCAAACCATATAAATGGCGTTTTAGTTGATTCTTTCAATTCTCACCAGAACCCATATCTTTCTTCCAAATCTGCCATTTCTCTGAAACCTCCCATTAGCTGGATTAATTGATTGATTGGTTGGCAACGGTTGCTCACCTGCTTGCTTTGCTGTTTCGTTTTTCTGTACAGTGCTGATTTAACCACATCTTGTTGGAGTCGTTACAGCATTCTGTCTGTCTTTGTCTCTCCGTCTGTCTGTCTGTCTGTCTGTCTGTCTGTCTGTCTGTCTGTCTGTCTGTCTCTCTCTCTCTCTCTCTCTCTCTCTCTCTCTCTCTCTCGGCTCTTAAACCACCAAAGCAAGCTGCATCATTGATCAGTAAATAGTATAGAAAAAGGTAGTAAAGAAAAAATCGTTAAAAAAAAAAGACAGCAGCGCTTTTAGCACTTGTATTGTTGCATGAGCTGGTCAAATTAAATAAAACCACATGAAACAGATTTCCAGTCGTCAGCTAAAGCCATTTCGTTTGTTTTATGACCTTGAGCCAAAACAGCGTTTGAGTAATTTATCGATTTCTGTTGATGTGTACAATGCGTCCATTGTTCAAAGCAGGTTGAAATCGACCCACAGTTGTGCTTAAATACACTGTCCAGGCGCGGACAAACACACATACTCTTGCACACACACGCACACGCGCGCGCGCGCGCGCGCGCATATGAATGTTAACGTACCCCGTGTAATGTTTCATTATTAATTTCTGATGAAGTGGGAAAACACAACATAGAACCAAATTATCCCGAACAAAGAAACACACAATGTGATGTCGATCGAATCGCGGAGCCTGTGTAAATATAATGGTTGGTGGGGGGCAGGGGAGGGAGGGAGACAGGGAGAGAGATGGGGGAGATAGAACAATGAGTGGGAGGGAGACAGAGAAAGAGAGAGATGGGGGAGATAGAACAATGAGTGGGAGGGAGACAGAGAGAGAGAGAGATGGGGGAGATAGAAGAATGAGTGGGAGGGAGACACAGAGAGAGAGATGGGGGAGATAGAACAATGAGTGGGAGGGAGACACAGAGAGAGATGGGGGAGATAGAACAATGAGTGGGAGGGAGACAGAGAGAGAGATGGGGGAGATAGAACAATGAGTGGGAGGGAGACAGAGAGAGAGATGGGGAGATAGAACAATGAGTGGGAGGGAGACAGAGAGAGAGAGAGATGGGGGAGATAGAACAATGAGTGGGAGGGAGACACAGAGAGAGAGATGGGGGAGATAGAACAATGAGTGGGAGGGAGACACAGAGAGAGAGATGGGGGAGATAGAACAATGAGTGGGAGGGAGACACAGAGAGAGAGAGAGATGGGGGAGATAGAACAATGAGTGGGAGGGAGACAGAGAGAGAGAGATGGGGGAGATAGAACAATGAGTGGGAGGGAGACAGAGAGAGAGAGAGAGATGGGGGAGATAGAACAATGAGTGGGAAAGAGACAGAGAGAGACAGAGATGGGGGAGATAGAACAATGAGTGGGAAGGAGACAGAGAGAGAGAGATGGGGGAGATAGAACAATGAGTGGGAGGGAGACAGACAGACAGACAGAGAGAGAGAGAGAGAGATGGGGGAGATAGAACAATGAGCGTGAGGGAGATGGGGGAGATAGAACAATGAGCGTGAGGGAGATGGGGGAGACAGAACAATGAGTGGGAGGGAGACAGGAAGGGAAGTGGAGAAATGAACACAGAAATAGGGGGAGATATTGGAAGAGAGAGGGACACGGAGACAGATAGAAACAGAGTTCTCTAGGACAGGAAGACACAGAGAGAGAGAGAGAGAGAGAGAGAGAGAGAGAACAAAAACCAAACTTTTTTGACAAAAGCTTGTGTGCCCATCTATCAACTGGTGTTATGTAAATAAATGCGATGTGAACATGCGATATCATATTCACTTTCTGAAAGGGGAAGAGAGAGAGGGGCGTTAACCTGAAACTTCAATGGAGAATAAACTTTAGATCGTTTTCACAATGTGTGTGTGTGTGTGTGTGTGTGTGTGTGTGTGTGTGTGTGTGTGTGTGTGTGTACAGTGGTGCTGAGAACAGCGTCCGTCTGTTCGCTGCTACTGCATGCTGTCTTCGTTGTCCTGGTGACGTTGTTCTGATGACGTTGTCCTGATGACGTTGTTCTGATGACGTTGTCCTGGTGACGTTGTTCTGATGACGTTGTCCTGGTGACGTTGTTCTGATGACGTCCTGGTGACGTTGTTCTGATGACGTTGTCCTGATGACGTTGTCCTGGTGACGTTGTTCTGATGACGTTGTCCTGATGACGTTGTTCTGATGTCCTGATGACGTTGTTCTTGACGTTCTGGTGACGTTTTCCTGATGACGTTACCCGATGAAGGCGTCACGATGAGATTGTCTGATGACGTTGTTCTGTTGACGTTGTCCTGTTAACGTTGCTGTGATGACGCTGTTCTTTAACAAAAAAAAAAAAAAAAAAAAAAAAAGACAAAAACACCCCCACCACTTATCATTGCACCTCGTCTTGTGACGTAACACTGGTCCCAACAAGCTCCATTCCTACCACCCCGCATCGCTCCCTGTGCCTCTCACTTCCTTCCCACTGTTCCTGGCAGCAGAGGATGTGGCCAGCAGCAGTCCCGGCATGCAGCAGGGCGCCGTCAGGACAAAGGCGGATGGATTCCCCCACACAGCAAGAGGAAGGGGGGGTTACCCCCTTTTTTTTCTCTCTGTGGAGCGATACATTTCTGTTTCTGTGGGTCTGAGGCCGCCTTTGACTGGCACACTCCATGTAACAAATGTCAGCACGATTCCTCTCACTGCTGGACTTCGTCTGGAACCCCCTCCCCCACCCTTTTTTTTTTTTTTTTCTTAAAGAGAACGATGATGTCACTGTTTCGCTTGTCTCGTGACCTTGCTTAAAGGTGAAGGTCATTGTCGCCCAGTGGCCTGCTGGGAGGTGGGAAATGTCCATTCGTTATTGCTTCAATCACAAGTGTATGGACCAACTCCAACGACAGCTGTCTAAACAACTAACGGGAAACACAGGATAGGTGCCACACAAATATCAATCAATCAACCAATTAATCATTCAGTCAGTCCGGCAGTCAATCAATCAATCTTCCCAGACCGACAACCAGTGGATACGACCAACCTCCAGTCCTGACTGTGAAGTGTAGCAGGGTAACTACAACCTGACGTGACTACACGGTTAGAGCGCAGTTCTGTTACAAGTGATGCGGTGCCAAGATGTATCTGAGACGTTGACGATGTCAGACTAACGGGTTAGCAGGTTAACAGTTAACAGGTTAACAGTTAGCAGTGTGACGGTGTCAGATAGCAGAGGTTGGTGACGGTGTGGGTTTGAGAGACATTGTTGTCCAGACATTGTTGTGGCCACAGGGATGGAGAACAATTTGTTTCGCTTGGTGATGGCATTGAAGGACCTGGTGGATCTCTCTCTCTCTCTCTCTCTCTCTCTCTCTCTCTCTCTCTCTGTCTGTCTCTCTGTATTTGTCTCTGTGCCTATGCCACTGTCTCTGTCGGTCTGTCTGTCTGTCTCTTTCCCTCTCTCTCTTTCCTTCACTCTCTCTACATCACTCCATCTTTCAGTCCGTCTGTGTCTGTTTTTCTCTCGGTGTGTGTGTGTGTGTGTGTGTGTGTGTGTGTGTGTGTGTGTGTGTGTGTGTGTGTGTGTGTCTCTGTCTCTCTCTCTCTCTCTCTCTCTCTCTCTCTCTCTCTCTCTCTCTCTCTCCCTGCCTCCCTCCCTACCTCCCTTGGAGAAGAAGTGTTAGTTCCCTAATTCAGTGGAGGAGACACCATGAGCACGTTGTACGTGTCTTCAGTGCTGTGAAAGTTGACCTCAGTGCTGGTATCGGCAGATTGCCCCACAGCCAGCATCTTCTTCCCCTTGTTTGGGGTGAAAGCATTGTGAAAAGTCACAAAAGACCCAACACTTTTCGCTGGTCTTTTACGGAAAAGGCAAAAGGATGGCAGCAAAAGAGAGAGAGAGAGGGAGAGAGAGACAGACACAGAGAGAGATAGAGAGACAGAGGCAGAGAGAGAGAGAAGACACATGGAAGGAATACAGTGGAAAGGGCGGACAAACCAGCTGACCAAAACAGCCGATTAGATATGCACGGATAAAGATAACACATCTTCATCTTTTTATTGTTGACTGTTCTCATGTTAGGGAATCATAAAAAGTTATTAGCATTGCAAGACTGAAAACCAGAGAGAAGGGCTGGGGGTATCATTCAATGAAATTAGGCTAGAAAGCGAGAGAGAGAGAGAGAGACAGAGAGATAAAGACAAAGAGAGAGAGCGAGATACAAAGAAAGATGGAAAGAGGGAGAGACAAAGAGGGGCATCGATGGATGGAATTAGGTTAGAGAGCGTGAGAGAGACAGACAGCGAACGAGAGGCAGAGGGGGGAGACAGAGACAGAGAACCATAGAATGAGAGAGAGAGGACATCAACGATCGTGACAGTGTATCACTGTGTCTCCGTCACAGCGAGGATCGTGACAGTGTGTCACTGTGTCTCTGTCCGTCACATCGTGGATCGTGACACTGTGTCACTGTGTCTCCGTCACAGCGTGGATCGTGACAGTGTGTCAGTGTGTCCGTCACAGCGTGGATCGTGACAGTGTGTCAGTGTGTCCGTCACAGCGTGGATCGTGACAGTGTGTCACTGTGTCTCTGTCCGTCACATCGTGGATCGTGACACTGTGTCACTGTGTCTCCGTCACAGCGTGGATCGTGACAGTGTGTCACTGTGTCCGTCACAGCGAGGATCGTGACAGTGTGTCACTGTGTCCGTCACAGCGTGGATCGTGACACTGTGTCACTGTGTCCGTCACAGCGTGGATCGTGACAGTGTGTCACTGTATCCGTCACAGCGTGGATCGTGACACTGTGTCACTGTGTCCGTCACAGCGTGGATCGTGACAGTGTGTCACTGTGTCCGTCACAGCGTGGATCGTGACAGTGTGTCACTGTGTCCGTCACAGCGTGGATCGTGACACTGTATCACTGTATCCGTCACAGCGTGGATCGTGACACTGTATCACTGTATCCGTCACAGCGTGGATCGTGACAGTGTGTCACTGTGTCCGTCACAGCGAGGATCGTGACAGTGTGTCACTGTGTCTCCGTCACAGCGAGGATCGTGACAGTGTGTCACTGTATCCGTCACAGCGTGGATCGTGACACTGTATCACTGTATCCGTCACAGCGTGGATCGTGACACTGTATCACTGTATCCGTCACAGCGTGGATCGTGACAGTGTGTCACTGTGTCCGTCACAGCGAGGATCGTGACAGTGTGTCACTGTGTCTCCGTCACAGCGAGGATCGTGACAGTGTGTCACTGTGTCTCTGTCCGTCACAGCGAGGATCGTGACACTGTATCACTGTATCCGTCACAGCGTGGATCATGACAGTGTGTCACTGTGTCCGTCACAGCGTGGATCGTGACAGTGTGTCACTGTGTCCGTCACAGCGTGGATCGTGACAGTGTGTCACTGCATCTCCGTCCGTCACAGCGTGGATCGTGACAGTGTGTCACTGTGTCCGTCACAGCGTGGATCGTGACAGTGTGTCACTGTATCCGTCACAGCGTGGATCATGACAGTGTGTCACTGCATCTCCGTCCGTCACAGCGTGGATCGTGACACTGTGTCACTGTGTCCGTCACATCGTGGATCGTGACAGTGTGTCACTGTGTCCGTCACAGCGTGGATCGTGACAGTGTGTCACTGTGTCCGTCACATCGTGGATCGTGACAGTGTGTCACTGTATCCGTCACAGCGTGGATCGTGACAGTGTGTCACTGTGTCCGTCACAGCGTGGATCGTGACAGTGTGTCACTGTGTCCGTCACATCGTGGATCGTGACAGTGTGTCACTGTATCCGTCACAGCGTGGATCGTGACAGTGTGTCACTGTATCCGTCACAGCGTGGATCGTGACAGTGTGTCACTGTGTCCGTCACAGCGTGGATCGTGACAGTGTGTCACTGTATCCGTCACAGCGTGGATCGTGACAGTGTGTCACTGTATCCGTCACAGCGTGGATCGTGACAGTGTGTCACTGTGTCCGTCACAGCGTGGATCGTGACAGTGTCGGGGGAAGGAAGGGACAGCACTCTGCCAGACGGAAGCCACCCTCCCTCCCCCCCCATCCCCCACACCTCTGTGGAATAATTCTTTACAGGGAACATTCCCGTGACAAATGTCACGATTTCTCTCGACGCAGGACGCTGTCTGGTGAGACTTGTTGGGTGTACCGTCACGTGGTAGATGACGTCGGCAACCCGCTGATCACGTGAGCCGTACTGATGAAGGTGAAGGTGATGGACTTCCGGAGGGAATGGCGGGAAGCCGGAAGTGGTGTCTGTGTTGTGGTGGCGAGGTTGGGGGAGTGTGGGGGTGGGTCATTCAGGTTCTGTCTGGTTGTGCAGGGAAAATGTCTTTGTTCCTCTCTTCGTGTGTTCTTTCGGGGTTTTCTGGATTTTCTGTGTCGAACGGGGGCGTGTCACTGAGGAATCGTTCAAAAATAGTGTAAACAAGTCGTATTTCACAGATCAGAACACAAGAGCAATAAGCAATCATCATTCTTTTTTGTCGACTTCCACTATTAGACTCTGTCACGCACACGCACACACACACACACACACACACACACACACACACACACACACACACACACACACACACACACACACGCACACACACACACACACACACACACACACACACACACACACACACACACACACACACACACACACACACACACACACACACACACACACACACACACACACACACACACGCACACACACACACACACACACGCACACTCATACACACACTGTGCGCGCGCACTGATAACTGTTGACTGTAAATCACCCAAGATGTAAGTGTTGGTGACAACAGACCTGTCTGAAGTGATTCCTCTGTCTTCTACATTTTCACTGGATGGGGGACATTGTTGGCAGTTGTCTTCATACTGTACTGAGACACTCACACACACACACACACACACACACACACACACACACACATAGTGAGAAGGGGTGAGAGGGGGCCGGGGTGGAGGTAGACTTCATAACTGTACTCAGAGACACAAAGCAAAGAGAGAGAGAGGGGGTGGAGGTTAAGAGAGTGATGGAATGGGGTGTTGTAGTCAGGGATGGTGTGAGAGAGAGGGAAAGAGAGGGGGAGACAAAGAGAGGGGAAGAGAAGAAAATAGAAGGGGAGACAGAGATAGGGGGATAGAGGGGAAAGAGAGAGAGAGGGGTGGGGTGGGGGGTGGGGATAAGTAGGAGGACAACAACCACTGTGAGTGATGTTGATAGTGTTCATAGTATATATATATATATATATATATATATATATAGTGGTGGTGAAAATGACTACGGCGATGATGATGATGATAACGACGACGATGATGATGATGATAATGATGATAACGATGATGATGATGATAATGATGGTGATGATGATAATGATAACGATGATAACGATGATGATGATGATGATGACGACGACGATTATAACGATGGTGATGATGATAATGACGATGATGACGATGATAACGATGATGATGACGATGATAATGATGATGATGATGACGACGACGACGGTTCTGTGACGACAGAAAAGGGGAAGGGAGAGAGGTACAGGCAGAGAGACAGCAGGAAAACACTGTCTGCTGCACTCACCCATCCTGCACGCTTGGCTGCTCCCCCTCCCTCCCCCACCCCCTTCCTTCCTTCCTGGATGTCTGCCGGGGATAGTGCACTTACCTCCCCTTGTTCTCCCCTCCCCCTCCCTCCCTCACCTCACCTCCCACCCCCTCTTCCATCACAACACAATAACAGTGTCTGGGACAGTTCTGTTTTTCGCCATGTGTATAAGGCGGGGAGGGAGAGCAGGACTAACAACTCCACAAACTGCTCCCAGACAATTCTGTATAGTTTGTTTCCACAAAGGCGGATGTCCGTCTTGAAATTTGGACAGTGCTCAGTGTGTGGTGTGGAATGATGTGTGGTTTGTGGAGTGTGTGGTGCGGAATGAAGTGTTCTTTGTGGAGTGTTTGGTGTGGAATGAACTGTGGTTTGTGGAGTGTGTGGTGCGGAATGAAGTGTTCTTTGTGGAGTGTGTGGTGTGGAATGAACTGTGGTTTGTGGAGTGTGTGGTGCGGAATGAAGTGTTCTTTGTGGAGTGCGTGGTGTGGAATGAACTGTGGTTTGTGGAGTGTGTGGTGCGGAATGAACTGTGGTTTGTGGAGTGTGTGGTGCGGAATGAAGTGTTCTTTGTGGAGTGTGTGGTGTGGAATGAACTGTGGTTTGTGGAGTGTTTGGTGCGGAACGAACTGTGGGTTGTGGAGTGTTTGGTGTGGAATGAACTGTGGTTTGTGGAGTGTTTGGTGTGGAATGAACTGTGGTTTGTGGAGTGTTTGAATGAACTGTGGTTTGTGGAGTGTTTGGTGCGGAACGAACTGTGGTTTGTGGAGTGTGTGGTGTGGAATGATGTGTGGTTTGTGGAGCGTGTGGTGCGGAATGAAGTGTTCTTTGTGGAGTGTTTGGTGCGGAATGTATTGTTCTTTGTGGAGTGTTTGGTGTGGAATGTATTGTTCTTTGTGGAGTGTGTGGTGCGGAATGTATTGTTCTTTGTGGAGTGTGTGGTGTGGAATGTATTGTTCTTTGCGGAGTGTTTGGTGTGGAATGTATTGTTCTTTGTGGAGTGTGTGGTGTGGAGTGAACTGTGGTTTGTGGAGTGTTTGGTGTGGAGTGTATTGTTCTTTGTGGAGTGTGTGGTGTGGAGTGAACTGTGGTTTGTGGAGTGTGTGGTGTGGAATGTATTGTGCTTTGTGGAGTGTGTGGTGTGGAATGTATTGTTCTTTGTGGAGTGTGTGGTGTGGAATGAACTGTGGTTTGTGGAGTGTTTGGTGTGGAATGTATTGTTCTTTGTGGAGTGTGTGGTGTGGAGTGAACTGTGGTTTGTGGAGTGTGTGGTGTGGAGTGTATTGTTCTTTGTGGAGTGTGTGGTGTGGAATGAACTGTGGTTTGTGGAGTGTTTGGTGTGGAGTGTATTGTTCTTTGTGGAGTGTGTGGTGTGGAATGTATTGTTCTTTGTGGAGTGTGTGGTGTGGAATGATGTGTGGTTTGTGGAGTGTTTGGTGTGGAATGTATTGTTCTTTGTGGAGTGTGTGGTGTGGAATGTATTGTTCTTTGTGGAGTGTGCGTTGTGGAATGTATTGTTCTTTGTGGAGTGTGTGGTGTGGAATGTATTGTTCTTTGTGGAGTGTGTGGTGTGGAATGTATTGTTCTTTGTGGAGTGTGTGGTGTGGAGTGTATTGTTCTTTGTGGAGTGTTTGGTCTGGAATGAACTGTGGTTTGTGGAGTGTATGGTGCGGAATGAACTGTGGTTTGTGGAGTGTGTGTGTGGAATGTATTGTTCTTTGTGGAGTGTGTGGTGTAGAGTGTATTGTTCTTTGTGGAGTGTTTGGTCTGGAATGAACTGTGGTTTGTGGAGTGTGTGGTGCGGAATGAAGTGTTCTTTGTGGAGTGTGTGGTGCAGAATGAACTGTGATTTGTGGAGTGTTTGGTGTGGAATGTATTGTTCTTTGTGGAGTGTTTGGTGTGGAATGTATTGTTCTTTGTGGAGTGTTTGGTGCGGAATGTATTGTTCTTTGTGGAGTGTGTGGTGTGGAATGTATTGTTCTTTGTGGAGTGTGTGGTGTGGAATGATGTGTGGTTTGTGGAGTGTTTGGTGTGGAATGTATTGTTCTTTGTGGAGTGTGTGGTGTGGAATGAACTGTGGTTTGTGGAGTGTGTGGTGTGGAATGAACTGTGGTTTGTGGAGTGTTTGGTGTGGAATGTATTGTTCTTTGTGGAGTGTGTGGTGTGGAATGAACTGTGGTTTGTGGAGTGTGTGGTGTGGAATGAACTGTGATTTGTGGAGTGTGTGGTGTGGAATGATGTGTGGTTTGTGGAGTGTTTGGTGTGGAATGTATTGTTCTTTGTGGAGTGTGTGGTGTGGAATGAACTGTGGTTTGTGGAGTGTGTGGTGTGGAATGAACTGTGGTTTGTGGAGTGTTTGGTGTGGAATGTATTGTTCTTTGTGGAGTGTGTGGTGTGGAATGATGTGTGGTTTGTGGAGTGTGTGGTGCGGAATGAAGTGTTCTTTGTGGAGTGTGTGGTGTGGAATGAAGTGTGGTTTGTGGAGTGTGTGGTGTGGAATGAACTGTGGTTTGTGGAGTGTGTGGTGTGGAATGAACTGTGGTTTGTGGAGTGTGTGGTGCGGAATGATGTGTGGTTTGTGGAGTGTGTGGTGTGGAATGTATTGTTCTTTGTGGAGTGTGTGGTGTGGAATGTATTGTTCTTTGTGGAGTGTGTGGTGTGGAATGTATTGTTCTTTGTGGAGTGTTTGGTGTGGAGTGTATTGTTCTTTGTGGAGTGTGTGGTGTGGAATGATGTGTGGTTTGTGGAGTGTGTGGTGTGGAGTGTATTGTTCTTTGTGGAGTGTGTGGTGTGGAATGAACTGTGGTTTGTGGAGTGTGTGTGTGGAATGAACTGTGGTTTGTGGAGTGTTTGGTGTGGAATGTATTGTTCTTTGTGGAGTTTGTGGTGTGGAATGATGTGTGGTTTGTGGAGTGTGTGGTGTGGAGTGTATTGTTCTTTGTGGAGTGTGTGGTGTGGAATGAACTGTGGTTTGTGGAGTGTGTGGTGCGGAATGTATTGTTCTTTGTGGAGTGTGTGGTGTGGAATGAACTGTGGTTTGTGGAGTGTGTGGTGTGGAATGTATTGTTCTTTGTGGAGTGTGTGGTGTGGAATGAACTGTGGTTTGTGGAGTGTGTGGTGTGGAATGTATTGTTCTTTGTGGAGTGTGTGGTGTGGAATGAACTGTGGTTTGTGGAGTGTGTGGTGCGGAATGTATTGTTCTTTGTGGAGTGTGTGGTGTGGAATGAACTGTGGTTTGTGGAGTGTGTGGTGTGGAATGTATTGTTCTTTGTGGAGTGTGTGGTGTGGAGTGAACTGTGGTTTGTGGAGTGTGTGGTGTGGAATGTATTGTTCTTTGTGGAGTGTGTGGTGTGGAATGTATTGTTCTTTGTGGAGTGTGTGGTGTGGAATGTATTGTTCTTTGTGGAGTGTGTGGTGTGGAATGAACTGTGGTTTGTGGAGTGTGTGGTGCGGAATGGACTGTTGTTTGTGGAGTGTGTGTTGTGGAGTGAACTGTGGTTTGTGGAGTGTTCGGAATGATCGGTTTGTTTGGCACCGTGTATTGGCTGAAAAACAACATAAACAATTTTCGCATAGCCGCACACAAGCACGCGTATATACAGAGGTACATACGCACGCACGTTCGCATGCATCGCGCGCGCGCGCACTTGACACTTCTGAGTGTCTGCATGCAAGATATGAGTGTTGGTGGCAAGAAACGTGACTGCACTGACATGTTCGACTTTTTTAACTGGATTGGAGGAAAGCTCGGGGACTCGTTGGCAGTGGTCTGTATACTGTACTTAGAGATACCGAGCACGCACGCACGCGTACACACACACACACACACACACACACACACACACACACACACACACACACACACACACACACACACACACACACACACGTCGATTGACGTTTAAGAGAGAGAGAGAGAGAGGGGGTGGAGGTGGAGAACAGACCGTCGAGTCAAATTCTTCTTTCCACGCATCCTCCACAGACATGAGACAATCTATCTGCAATAAACACAACACGGACCACTGCTGATGCCGCCATAAACCACCCGCTCCTTTCTTCACGGGACCATCAGGGGACACATCTCTCCACTGCCAGACACACACGTCTTCTCCTGAACACGGGGTTTGGGTGCCTAACAGACTGGTTACTCACGCAGAAAGCAGGCACGTGACAACTACATTGTGTTCTGTTGTTCCGGCTCCACGTTTCGGGCGGTAGGGTTTCCAACAGGAAAATAAATGAAGAAAAAATGTCCGTGTTTGGATTGGCTCCAATAGAAAATGGACACGGTATTGTTCGTGTCACAATTTGTGTCAGGAAGAAGATATAGTTTGTGAAGATGATGAAAGAAAAGATCTTTGTACTTATTTCCGATAGAGCGAGAGAGACAGAGGCAACGCAGAGAGACAGAGAACCATGGAGGTAGACAGACACAGGAGAGGAAGGTGTCACAGACAGTAAGACACAGAGAGACAGGAGAGGAAGGTGTCACAGACAGTAAGACACACAGAGAGACAGGAGAGGAAGGTGTCACAGACAGTAAGACACAGAGAGACAGGAGAGGAAGGTGTCACAGACAGTAAGACACAGAGAGACAGGAGAGGAAGGTGTCACAGACAGTAAGACACAGAGAGACAGGAGAGGAAGGTGTCACAGACAGTAAGACACACAGAGAGACACAGGAGAGGAAGGTGTCACAGACAGTAAGACACAGAGAGACAGGAGAGGAAGGTGTCACAGACAGTACGACACACAGAGAGACACAGGAGAGGAAGGTGTCACAGACAAGAGACACACAGACAGACAGGAGAGGAAGGTGTCACAGACAGTAAGACACACAGACAGGAGAGGAAGGTGTCACAGACAGTGAGACACAGAGAGACAGGAGAGGAAGGTGTCACAGACAGTGAGACACAGAGAGACAGGAGAGGAAGGTGTCACAGACAGTAAGACACAGAGAGACAGGAGAGGAAGGTGTCACAGACAGTAAGAGACACAGGAGAGGAAGGTGTCACAGACAGTGAGACACACAGAGACAGGAGAGGAAGGTGTCACAGACAGTGAGACACAGAGAGACAGGAGAGGAAGGTGTCACAGACAGTAAGACACAGAGAGACAGGAGAGGAAGGTGTCACAGACAGTAAGACACACAGAGAGACACAGGAGAGGAAGGTGTCACAGACAGTGAGACACACAGAGACAGGAGAGGAAGGTGTCACAGACAGTAAGACACACAGAGAGACACAGGAGAGGAAGGTGTCACAGACAGTGAGACACACAGAGACAGGAGAGGAAGGTGTCACAGACAGACACACAGATACGCAGAGAGGGAGACAGAAAGGTGGAGGTGGGGAGTGGGGGGGGGGGGGACGGTGAAAGAAAGAAAAGTCTGAAGACCCAGCACGCAAAGAGGACCCGGGGAATAGAGGAGAGGGGGTGGGTGGAGGGGTGGGGGGCGGGGTGAGTGAAGAAGCGGCGGATGGAGACAGCATGCACGCCTCATCACACCGCCCCTTCCGCCTGACTGCCTTCCGCACTGCAGTGAATGGTCTCCCCTACTTGTTCTCTCCCCTGCTTTGTACTCCCTCCACCCTCCCCTTCCCCCTCACTGGCTGTTGAGGGAGCTAACCCAGTTTGTCCGGCACGAGGCCACTGAGTTGCCCTTTGTTTTAGTGCTTTGAGTTCGGAAGATGCTGAAAGAACTTTATAAAAGAATGTCTGTGTGATGCATAATGCATTTGTACGTGCCGATATCTTAAACCTTGAAAATATTTAAAGGAGACTACACGCACGCACGCACGCACTCACGCACCCACGCAAACACTCACACTCACACTCACACACACACACACACACACACACACACACACACACACACACACACACACACACACACACACACACACACACACACACACACACACACACAGAGAGAGAGAGAGAGAGAGAGAGAGAGAGAGTTTCACTCCATGTATACACACTGGACAGTCCTCAGAGTGAAGTGCACTGTCGTCAACATGATTGGGAAGCTGAAGAGAAGAGGGCAACTGACGTCATTATTCAGAACAAAGGTGGGGCAGAGGGGTGGTGAGGGCAACTGACGTCATTATTTAGAACAAAGGTGGGACAGAGGGGTGGTGAGGGCAACTGACGTGATTACTTAGAACAAAGGTGGGACAGAGGGGTGGTGAGGGCAACTGACGTCATTATTCAGAACAAAGGTGGGACAGAGGGGTGGTGAGGACAACTGACGTCATTATTTAGAACAAAGGTGGGACAGAGGGGTGGTGAGGACAACTGACGTCATTATTTAGAACAAAGGTGGGACAGAGGGGTGGTGAGGGCAACTGACGTCATTATTTAGAACAAAGGTGGGACAGAGGGGTGGTGAGGACAACTGACGTGATTACTTAGAACAAAGGTGGGACAGAGGGGTGGTGAGGGCAACTGACGTGATTACTTAGAACAAAGGTGGGACAGAGGGGTGGTGAGGGCAACTGACGTCATTATTTAGAATAAAGGTGGGGCAGAGGGGTGGTGAGGGCAAATGACGTCATTACTTAGAACAAAGGTGGGACAGAGGGGTGGTGAGGGCAACTGACGTCATTATTTGGAACAAAGGTGGGACAGAGGGGTGGTGAGGGAACTGACGTCATTATTTAGAACAAAGGTGGGACAGAGGGATAGTGATGACAGCACACTGTGTACTAGAACAAAGGTAGGACAGAGGGATAGTGATGACAGCACACTGTGTACTAGAACAAAGGTGGGACAGAGGGATAGTGATGACAGCACACTGTGTACTAGAACAAAGGTAGGACAGAGGGATAGTGATGACAGCACACTGTGTACTAGAACAAAGGTGGGACAGAGGGATAGTGATGACAGCACACTGTGTACTAGAACAAAGGTAGGACAGAGGGATAGTGATGACAGCACACTGTGTACTAGAACAAAGGTAGGACAGAGGGATAGTGATGACAGCACACTGTGTACTAGAACAAAGGTAGGACAGAGGGATAGTGATGACAGCACACTGTGTACTAGAACAAAGGTGGGACAGAGGGATAGTGATGACAGCACACTGTGTACTAGAACAAAGGTGGGACAGAGGGATAGTGATGACAGCACACTCTGTACTAGAACAAAGGTGGGACAGAGGGATAGTGATGACAGCACACTGTGTACTAGAACAAAGGTGGGACAGAGAGATGGTGATGACAGCACACTGTGTACTAGAACAAAGGTGGGACAGAGGGATGGTGATGACAGCACACTGTGTACTAGAACAAAGGTGGGACAGAGGGATAGTGATGACAGCACACTGTGTACTAGAACAAAGGTGGGACAGAGGGATAGTGATGACAGCACACTGTGTACTAGAACAAAGGTGGGACAGAGGGATGGTGATGACAGCACACTGTGTACTAGAACAAAGGAGGGATGAAGGGGTGTGGGAGACTATGCAGTCTATGTAGACTTAGAAGATGTTTGATATTTTCGCTTGCCAGATCCCAAATAGTGGATGCATTATTTATATGGGATTTATTGAAGGCATGGAAAAACGTTTTACGGGAATGTATATCTAATCTTGGGTAGCTGATAGATCTTTCTTTTTTTTTTTTTTTTTTTTTTTTTTTTTTTTTTTAGAGAGAGACATGCTAAAACCTCATGGATCTGACTTCATTGATACTCTTTTTCCGTTGATATGAGAGAGAGAGAGAGAGAGAGAGAGAGAGAGAGAGAGAGAGACACGAGCAGACAGACAGACAGACAGAAGTGGTGTCAATAACACCAGACGACGGCCCGGAAGCAGGAAGAGGAGGGTGTTATTGTGTGTCTGAGTGTCCACTAAGTGATAATTGCCTCCCTCTAACTCCCAGGGGGCGCTGTCCCTCCCCACATTACTGACACCACACCCCGGTATCTGGGATCACGGATCACGTGGGGGTGACGGGGCCACGCCATTGGTCAGTGACTGATGGAGGTGTGTGTGTGACACCCACCTGGTAATTTGGTTCCAGGCCCCAGGCTTGAAGTAACTGCTGTGTTCTGGTTGTGGAGTGAGTGCGTGTGTAACATCGAACAGAAATCAGCAGTCGAATTTTCCTTTTCTCTCAGTCACGTTATACCACTCCCTCTGTCTCTGTCTGTCTGTCTGTCTGTCTTTCTGACGTTAAAAATATGTCAGAGATTGATATAAGCATATACGTGGACCACTAATACAGCGATAACTATCATCAGTGGTTTCTTTACTGCAATGGGAAATTATCTCCATTTTAGTCTTTTGTGAATACCAAGATTACACTGGCTCTTGACGATGCAAGCTTGTGGGCAAGTTGACTTTTGGGGATCATACTTCTCCAACTGTCCTAAAACCACCTTGGCCAAGAGAGTGGGAATGTAACTTGGGCAAGACTTCCACAGATTCTAGCCCAGATAGTTGGGACAATAGTTGCCTCCTCTGTTGTTCTGATTGTTATTGTTGGACAAGACTGACTGTCGTACACAGAAAATTATAATTTCCCACGTATTGTCTTTCTCTCTTTTTATCTCTCTCTCTTTATCTCTTGTTTCTCTTTGTATCTGTGTTTGTTTTATTGCAAACATTTCATACTTTGGATATGATGATGATATGATGATGACGATATGGATACTTACTACTGGGCATGACTCATATTAATGGTTGGTGCGATAAACATTAACAATGTCTGAGAGACAGTAAGCTTCTCAAAGACACACCACTTAAAGGACATGAGGAGTGAGGGGAGCCCAAAGACACACCACTTGAAGGACAGTGAGGGGAGCCCTAAGACACACCACTTGAAGGACAGTGAGGGCAGCCCTAAGACACACCACTTGAAGGACAGTGAGGGGAGCCCTAAGACACACCACGTGAAGGACAGTGAGGGGAGCCCTAAGACACACCACGTGAAGGACATGAGGAGTGAGGGGAGCCCAAAGACACACCACTTGAAGAACAGTGAGGGGAGCCCAAAGACACACCACGTGAAGGACAGTGAGGGGAGCCCAAAGACACACCACTTGAAGGACATGAGGAGTGAGGGGAGCCCAAAGACACACCACGTGAAGGACATGAGGAGTGAGTGGAGCCCAAAGACACACCACGTGAAGGACAGTGAGGGGAGCCCTAAGACACACCACGTGAAGGACTTAGGAGTGAGGGGAGCCCAAAGACACACCACGTGAAGGACAGTGAGGGGAGCCCAAAGACACACCACTTGAAGAACAGTGAGGGGAGCCCAAAGACACACCACGTGAAGGACAGTGAGGGGAGCCCTAAGACACACCACTTGAAGGACAGTGAGGGGAGCCCTAAGACACACCACGTGAAGGACAGTGAGGGGAGCCCTAAGACACACCACGTGAAGGACAGTGAGGGGAGCCCAAAGACACACCACGTGAAGGACAGTGAGGGGAGCCCTAAGACACACCACTTGAAGAACAGTGAGGGGAGCCCAAAGACACACCACGTGAAGGACAGTGAGGGGAGCCCTAAGACACACCACTTGAAGAACAGTGAGGGGAGCCCTAAGACACACCACTTGAAGGACAGTGAGGGCAGCCCAAAGACACACCATGTGAAGGACAGTCAGGGGAGCCCTAAGACACACCACTTGAAGGACAGTGAGGGGAGCCC
>NC_134892.1:25177526-25212526 GCF_041734735.1 Babylonia areolata
AAAAAAAAAAAAAAAAAAAAAAAAAGAAAGAAACAGAGAGTGGGTGGGAGAGAGGTTGAGGGGGATAAGATAGACAGAGAGGAGGAGAAATAGACAGACAGAAACAGAGAGTGGGTGGGAGAGAGGTTGAGGGGGATAAGATAGACAGAGAGGAGGAGAAATAGACCGACAGACAGACAGAAACAGAGAGTGGGTGGGAGAGAGGTTGAGGGGGATAAGATAGACAGAGAGGAGGAGAAATAGACAGACAGAAACAGAGAGTGGATGGGAGAGAGGTTGAGGGGGATAAGATAGACAGAGAGGAGGAGAAATAGACAGACAGAAACAGAGAGTGGGTGGGAGAGAGGTTGAGGGGGATAAGATAGACAGAGAGGAGGAGAAATAGACAGACAGAAACAGAGAGTGGGTGGGAGAGAGGTTGAGGGGGATAAGATAGACAGAGAGAAGGAGAAATACAGAGAAGGGGGGAGAGAGAAGAGGATAATAAATGTATGCAAGCGTGTGCGTGTGTATTAGCGTCCGTGTATGTGTATGCATTCACTCGCATGCGTTTTTGTGTGAATGGGTGTCTGCATGGAAGTGTGTGTGTGTGTGTGTGTGAGAGAGAGAGAGAGAGAGAGAGAGAGAGAGAGAGAGAGAGACTGTGTGTGAGTGTGTGTGTGTGTGTGTGTGTGTGTGCAGGTGGAGTGGAGAAGTGTTGTGTTAGCATGACGGTACAAAGCACCATTGATCATGTGTGATGATCAGCACTGATGGTGCCTTGTGATTGCCTGTCACATGATACCTCTCATCATGTGTCCACGTCACATCAGGCCTTTGGCGCGCGCACGCACGCGCGCATGTGTGTGTGTGTGTGCGTGCGTGTGTGTGTATGTGTGTGCGTGCGTGCGTGTCCGTGCGCGTGCGTGCGTGTGTGTGTGTGTTTGCGGTGTCGGGTTCCTTTGTTGGCCATAAAAGAGCAAAGCAAAGCATGACGTGGAACAAACAAGCAAACAATACACCGCCATTGCCCCCTCACACCCACCACACCCACCCACCACATCCCTCCCACCCACCACACCCACCCACCACATCCCTCCCACCACATCCCTCCCACCCACCACATCCACCACAAAATAAAGAATGAATAAACGAACAAACAAATAGACAATTAGATAAATCAGTCGATAAACAAAATGAATAAAAAATGCATAAGCAAACTAAAATAAGATTTGGTTGACCCCCAGACATGACTAGCATTGAACTGACTATAGCGCTGTTTTCTGTCTACAGTCACTAGTATGTGTTGACTGCCAGACATGACTAGCACTGGAGAACTGACTATAGCGCTGTTTTCTGTCTACAGTCACTAGTATGTGTTGACTGCCAGACATGACTAGCATTGAACTGACTGTAGCGCTGTTTTCTGTCTACAGTCACTAGTATGTGTTGACCCCCAGACATGACTAGCACTGAACTGACTATAGCGCTGTTTTCTGTCTACAGTCACTAGTATGTGTTGACTGCCAGACATGACTAGCATTGAACTGACTGTAGCGCTGTTTTCTGTCTACAGTCACTAGTATGTGTTGACCCCCAGACATGACTAGCATTGAACTGACTGTAGCGCTGTTTTCTGTCTACAGTCACTAGTATGTGTTGACTGCCCAGACATGACTAGCACTGAACTGACTGTAGCGCTGTTTTCTGTCTACAGTCACTAGTATGTGTTGACCCCCAGACATGACTAGCACTGAACTGACTATAGCGCTGTTTTCTGTCTACAGTCACTAGTATGTGTTGACTGCCAGACATGACTAGCATTGAACTGACTGTAGCGCTGTTTTCTGTCTACAGTCACTAGTATGTGTTGACCCCCAGACATGACTAGCACTGAACTGACTATAGCGCTGTTTTCTGTCTACAGTCACTAGTATGTGTTGACCCCCAGACATGACTAGCATTGAACTGACTGTAGCGCTGTTTTCTGTCTACAGTCACTAGTATGTGTTGACCCCCAGACATGACTAGCATTGAACTGACTGTAGCGCTGTTTTCTGTCTACAGTCACTAGTATGTGTTGACCCCCAGACATGACTAGCACTGGAGAACTGACTATAGCGCTGTTTTCTGTCTACAGTCACTAGTATGGGTGACGGAACATCGACAATCGACACGATTCAGTCTTCCTAAAACCACTACTGTTTTGTTCATTGATTGTACACCCCCCTGCCCCCAGCACATGTTTGCCCTGTACTGGATCTAAACGATTTATTTCCTTTCTTGTATGTACTAGAATGAGTGTTTTTTCTTATCGCTTCGTTTTATTATGGTTAGTCAGTCTTACGTGGACGGGTTGGTGTCTGTAGTCCTTGTGTACCTGACACGAGAGGGTCGGTCACTTTGTCATGAACCAGTGTGATGCTGCGGGTTAAGCAGTTCTCAAAGACCAGTTGTCAGTATGGATGTGTGTGTGTGTGTGTGTGTGTGTGTGTGTGTGTGTGTGTGTGTGTGTGTATACATGTCTATATACAGAAGAGAGAGAGAGAGCACTGAATGATTTTAATGACTTCGGCCAACAGCCCCTATAAAAACAGATGCAAACAAAATACATTTCTGATAAAATTCGACAACAAAATGTAACTGTGTGTGTTAATATGAATGTTAAATACCAATATTAACGAGAGACAGAGACAGGCAGACAGAGAGAAAACACACTTTATATATATATATATATATATATATATATATATATATATATATCTTTTTATATATATATATATATATATATATAGTGTGTGTGTGTGTGTGTGTGTGTGTGTGTGTGATTTGGTTCCATGGCCTGACAGGGACACTGTTTACACAGTGCTGTATCGTCCAATCACTCACTCAATGAATTCTGGTAACCACTGTAACGTTACTGATGCTGTTACTGTTGTTACTTCTGCTACAAACTTCCACGACTTTGAGAGATGTATGCAGTGCTAGTGGTGTGCAAGGATGAACAGATGTAACTGAACAACGCCACACTGATTCCAAGGGTTTGACACTGCCCAGATGGAATATGTGGTCAGTGTAGAAAGCTTTCGCACCGTGTGCTGGTTGACTGAACAAACGTGATTCCCTGCTCCATCAGACATGCAGATTGCAGCGATAAACCAGATGGCTGGGACTGGGACAGGGACCAAAACACTGCGCTATCATGGGGGGTGGGGAGAGGGGGAGGTGTGAATTGTTCATTCCTTGGCCATGGGAGCACCCACTGTCCTTCCGTCACACACACACCACACACACCACACACACTGCCCTGTTCATTACGATCCCTACCAGTGGCGTCACCTGGCGAGGCTGACAACGACAGGGGGAACAATCAGCAGGGAGTTAGGGGACGTCCCGTGACGTGCCTGACGCCGTCATCCTTCACAGACATTTGTTCCCAATCAGCCGGCTGTTTGTCGGAGCAGGCCACCGACTGTGCACTTTGTCAGCCATCATTATCCCCCTTTGTTTCCCTCCCCCTCTTCATCATGTCGTTTTTCCCGCGGCGGGGCGGCCCTTCACTGCGGAAATATGGAAATGATCCGGGGGATTGTTTACCTGGGGGAGGCGTTGGTCAACACTGCGCCGCTGAGTAAAGACAGGAGTAAAGAGAGCGGTGCTCAGTGATGTGTGGACACCCTGATGGTTTGTTGGCCCGGCCATTTGTGGGCAGTGTGTGGCTGTGATCAATCACAGTGTGCTGGCAGACTGCAATGCTGGCTCTTGGGGGTGGCCGTTTTTTTTTGTGTTTTTTTGTGTGTGTTTTTTTTGTTTTGTTTTGTTTTGTGTGTGTGTGTGTGTGTGTGTGTGTGTGTGTGTTGGTTTTTGATCATATTTACAGAAAAAGTAGGAATAAGTGTGTGGTATGACTGTTCTTTGTGAGAAGAAACAAATGCTGTTGTTTTGTCCAGAATTCTGTGCAGTGTGGTGCTGTGAACTACACAGCGCTAAGGTGCCCTGCGCTACGCTACACTGCGCTACACATTACGCTACAATGCCACACCAGTGTACTCAGTACTACACAACACTGTACTACACTACACTGCACTGCGCTACACATTACGCTACAATGTCACACCACTGTACTCTGTTCAACACTGCACAACACTACACTGCACAACACTACACTGCACTGCACTATACATTACGCTACAATGTCACACCACTGTACTCTGTTCAACACTGCACAACACTACACTGCACAACACTACACTGCACTGCACTATACATTACGCTACAATGTCACACCACTGTACTCTGTTCAACACTGCACAACACTACACTGCACAACACTACACTGCACTGCACTATACATTACGCTACAATGTCACACCACTGTACTCTGTTCAACACTGCACTACACTACACTGCACAACACTACACTGCACTGCACTATACATTACGCTACAATGTCACACCACTGTACTCTGTTCAACACTGCACAACACTACACTGCACTGCGCTACACATTACGCTACAATGTCACACCACTGTACTCTGTTCAACACTGCACAACACTACACTGCACAACACTACACTGCACTGCGCTACACATTACGCTACAATGCCACACCACTGTATTCAGTACTACACAACACTGCACTGCACTACACTGCACTGCGCTACACATTACGCTACAATGCCACACCCCACTACACTATACTACGCTGCACTGCAGTGCATTGCACTACACTACACTACACTACACTACACTACACTACACTACACTACAATGGAACGCATCGCAAGGCAGTGCAACGTATTGTCGTGGTTATTGTTTTTTTCCGTTGTCACTGTTGTTGTTGTTGTTGTATTTGTGTTTTTGTTGCTGACAATTTGGTAGTGTCCAGATACCACAAATAACGACAGTGTGACTAACTGGGGAATACATAGAATGTCAATGGAATGGAGTGTATTCTTTAGTCATTCAGGACCGGACAGGACAGAATAATGTGCACTTCCTTTTCTTTCTCTTCCTGGCCACTTGGCCGTGATAAATCAGCTTCATTCTTTACCCTGTAACGGTAACAATGCTCTGCAGTTTCATAAAGTCACGTCTAGATATTATCAGTGCACTTATGCAAGTGCCTGTCCACATTGATAAGTAAATGGTTTTGGCATCGGGTATAGTACAGCAAATTCCTCCAACATTAAACCTTTCACCATTGTTAACATGAAGATCTCATCATTGTCATTTACACAGGATTAATCCGAAGAAAGCCATCAGTCCTCGCTACGCTGTGATTAGGCCACACGACAAGAACATAATTATTTTCAACGTACATTGCTTGCGCTGTTTCTTTTGCCACGTGCGAGCAGATCAGATGACATGTTGTTGAGATTTGCAAGGCAGTCTAGACTCATGCATTCTCCAAAATAAAATCGATGTCTAACTCATTTCGTAACTGATTTTTTGTATTCAGGAGTTCAGGGGGGAGGGAGAGAGAGAGAGAGAGAGAGAGAGAGAGAGAGAGAGAGAGAGAGAGAGAGAGAGAGAGAGAGAGAGAAAAGAAGAAGAAGGGGGAGGAGGAGGATTTTGAAAAGGGTGACCTGTGACAGTAGAAATCCAACAGTACCAACGGAACAACAACAAGAGAAACACATTACTGCACACAACACACACTGAACAACAATAAGAGAAACACATTACTGCACACAACACACACAGAACACCAATAAGAGAAACACATTACTGCACACAACACACACAGAACAACAATCAGAGAAACACATTACTGCACACAACACACACTGAACAACAACAAGAGAAACACATTACAGCACACAACACACACTGAACAACAACAAGAGAAACACATTACTGCACACAACACACACTGAACAACAATAAGAGAAACACATTACTGCATACAACACACACTGAACAACAACAAGAGAAACACATTACTGCATACAACACACACTGAACAACAATAAGAGAAACACATTACTGCATACAACACACACTGAACAACAACAAGAGAAACACATTACTGCACACAACACACACGGAACAACAATAAGAGAAACACATTACTGCACACAACACACACTGAACAACAATAAGAGAGACACATTACTGCATACAACACACACGGAACAACAATAAGAGAAACACATTACTGCACACAACACACACTGAACAACAATAAGAGAAACACATTACTGCACACAACACACACTGAACAACAATAAGAGAAACACATTACTGCACACAACACACACTGAACAACAAGAGAAACACATTACTGCATACAACACACACGGAACAACAATAAGAGAAACACATTACTGCATACAACACACACTGAACAACAATAAGAGAAACACATTACTGCATACAACACACACGGAACAACAATCAGAGAAACACATTACTGCACACAACACACACTGAACAACAATCAGAGAAACACATTACTGCATACAACACACACGGAACAACAATCAGAGAAACACATTACTGCACACAACACACACGGAACAACAATAAGAGAAACACATTACTGCATACAACACACACGGAACAACAATAAGAGAAACACATTACTGCATACAACACACACTGAACAACAATAAGAGAAACACATTACTGCACACAACACACACTGAACAACAATAAGAGAAACACATTACTGCATACAACACACACTGAACAGCAATCAGAGAAACACATTACTGCACACAACACACACTGAACAACAATAAGAGAAACACATTACTGCACACAACACATAGGGAACAACAATAAGAGAAACACATTACTGCACACAACACACACTGAACAACAATAAGAGAAACATTACTGCACACAACACACACGGAACAACAATAAGAGAAACACATTACTGCATACAACACACACTGAACAACAATAAGAGAAACACATTACTGCATACACTGAACAAAGCCCCGTGGATATCGTCACATATTACAGCCTCACAAAGTGCACACTGACACACACACCACCACCACACCACACCACACCACACACACACACACACACACACACACACACACACACACACACACACAGGGAGAGAGAACACTGAAATGCTCAATTTCATTAGCTATACAGCTGTAATAACATGGGGGGTGTGAATCGGAACAATAATGTTGGAAACAATGAAACAAAATGGAAAGGAAAAGATAACAGATTTGGAGTCAAATTCTCTAACTCCAAACGATCTTTCTTCTTTTTTTAGAAGTTCGTGAAAACAAAAATCTTTCCTTTTCTTCTATCTACGCTATGACGCTATTGACATCTATCAAGTTACAGAGAGAGACAGAGACAGACAGACAGAGACAGAGAGATACTCAGGGAGACAGAGAGAGAGAGAGAGATACAGAGATACAG
The DNA here is from genome assembly GCF_041734735.1 of Babylonia areolata. Lineage (NCBI taxonomy): Eukaryota > Metazoa > Mollusca > Gastropoda > Neogastropoda > Buccinidae > Babylonia > Babylonia areolata. The sequence goes on from NC_134892.1 coordinate 25,184,902, forward strand.
AGAGACACAAGGAGACAGAGAGAGAGAGGGGGAGACAGAGACAGAGAAAGGTCACAGGGATTGTGGCAGAGAAGAAAGCACAATAAGAAAAGTTGCTGAAGTCTTCCCGTTCTTTAATTCCTGCTCTTCCCCTCATTAAAACCTTCACGATGGGTAATGCAAACTGTTTTTCTTCTTCCCTCCAAAGGTTGGGATGGGGGGGGGGGGGAGTTCTGTTACCAGTGGGGATGGAGGAGGGGGGTAACTAGGTGATGACATTCTGCACCCACCACCACCACCACCACCCCTCTCTCCACCCGCCCACCTCGTAGCAGAAGTTCAGATGGAGTGTTTCTCCTCGTTTTGCTGATGCGACGAGCAATGCGATGTGCACGGAGAGGTCAGAAATAGGCCGGGAAAAAGACAGAAAGAAAAAGGGTTGTCGTTTGAAGAGGTGTTGATGATGTACCCGGGGTTGAAACGCTGGGTTGGCAGTCTGTTGGCTTTACCTTGCGCAATCAGCGTGCAGCACTGAGGGTTTGTGTCGGTATTGCTGCTCTCTGTTGGGGGTGGGGGGGGGGGGTGTCTTCCTCCTCCTCCTTCCCCCTTCTCCTTCACACCCCCCTCTCCTCCTCCTCATCCCCTTCTCCTTTTCCTCCCCCTTCTCCTTCATTCCCCTTCCTCCCCCTTCTCCTTCATTCATCTTCCTTCTCCTTCCTCTTCCTCCTCCATTCCTCTCCCCCTTCTTTTCCTTCCTCTTCCTCCTCCTTCATTCCTCTTCCCCTTCTTTTCTTTCCTCTTCCCCTTCTTTTCCTTCCTCTTCCCCTTCTTTTCCTTCCTCTTCCTCCTCCATTCCTCTTCCCCCTTCTTTTCCTTCCTCTTCATCCTCCATTCCTCTTCCCCCTTCTTTTCCTTCCTCTTCATCCTCCTTCATTCCTCTCCCCCTTCTTTTCCTTCCTCTTCCTCCTCCTTCATTCCTCTTCCCCCTTCTTTTCCTTCCTCTTCCTCCTTCATTCCTCTTCCCCCTTCTTTTCCTTCCTCTTCCTCCTTCATTCCTCTTCCCCCTTCTTTTCCTTCCTCTTCCTCCTTCATTCCTCTTCCTTCTCCTTCATTCCTCTCCCCCTTCTTTTCCTTCCTCTTCCTCCTTCATTCCTCTTCCTTCTCCTTCATTCCTCTCCCCCTTCTTTTCCTTCCTCTTCCTTCTCCTTCATTCCTCTCCCCCTTCTTCTCCTTCCTCTTCCTCCTTCATTCCTCTTCCTTCTCCTTCATCCCTCTTCCCCTTTCTTCTCTTTATTTTCCTTCTTTTAATTTCTGTCCTCCACATTTTTGTCTGTGTATGTGTGAGAGAGAGAGAGAGAGAGAGAGAGAGAGAGGAGAGTGAGAATGAGAGTGCGCGTTTATGTCCATGGCTAATATTGAAATAAATGTATTTATGCAAAACGATTACAGCTGTGTTTGGGAAAACCAGTCTGATATAAATGCAAATGTCTTGTGGACAAATATTAGAGATAGTCTGGAAAACGGATTCGCCAAAAGTAAACGTGAAAGAAATAGCTCTGTTTCACAACAAAACCAAAACCAAATAATAATATGAAAAACGTGATCTGGATTTCATCAGAAACAATACGCTTTGTTCACTTGATTCTTTGATCCATACTAGATAGAGAGAGGGAGACAGAGATAGAGAGAGACAGAGACAGAAAGATAGAGAGGCATTCATGATAACGAAAAAATGGATTGCTCTGAAATAGATCGTCGTTCTGGTATTCGTAGAGATGACAAATTTGCAAGAAATTCTCCCCTATGTCCTCTCTCCCTTTCACACTCTCTCTCTCTCTCTCTCTCTCTCTCTCTCTCTCCCTTTCACTCTCTCTCTTTCTCTCTCTCTTTCTTTCTCTCTCTCTCTCTCTCCCTCCCTCCCCACCCACCTCCCCACCCCTCTCTCTCTCTGCCCTTTTTCTTTCTCTCTCAGCTTCACTGTCTCCAAATCTCCGCTGCCTTTCTCAACACATCTCCCTTTATTTCAATTTCAGTGTTCCCCGTATCACCCGCCCACCCATCCTTTCTCATTCGCTTCCCCTCCCCCCCCCCCTCCTGCACCCCCCCCCCCCCTCTCCCTCCATTTTTTCCCTGCATCTTCTTGCCTTCATTAGAAGGATTTATGCCGTGCATTGAAGGGATTTTTTAGGTTGGAGAGGGGGAGAGAGAGCGGATAGGGGGTGAGGGGGTGGGGTGGTGTTTGCTAAATGTCAAGTATCAGAGATGAGGTGACAGAGTGATAGCATCCCCCCCCCCTCCCATCTCCTCAACCTCCTCCCTACGTCCTCCTTTCTCCCTCCCGCCCCGCCCACCTCCTCTACCCCCCCCCTCCTCTCACCCCCCCTCCTCTCACCCCCCACCCCCCCACCCCCCGTACCCCCCCCCCCCCCACACACACACACACCTCCATACTGCAAAACGTAAAAGAGAAGGAGAAAGCAAGAAAGAATAGGGGAAATAGAAACGAAGAGAAGGAAGAAAGGTGTTGGTCTGTTCAGGCAGTCAGGGACACACACACACATGTAAGTGAACATGCACAACTGTGCGCGAACGCACACGCTCAATCCTTCACACATACACATATATGCATACACACACAGAAGCACCCATGCATTTACACTCGCACACACGCACGCACGCACACAGAACACACACACACACACACACACACACACACACACACACACACACACACACACACACACACACACACACACACACACACACACAATTACACTCGTACACATTACACTCGCACACATGCACGCACGCACACACATACGCACACACATGCGCACACACGCACACACCCACTCTCTCTCTCTCTCTCTCACACACACACACACTCTTTCTCTCTCTATCACACACACACACACACACACACACACACACACTCACAAACACGTGCTGGCACCAAAAGAGAAAAAGCAGAAAGAAGGGCTGTGATAGCGAAAGGAAAGACGCCAGTTAACAGAGCAGTCAGTGCAGGGTGTCACAAAGTGTGGTCATTGCACACTGCTGCCTCAAGTAACACCTGATAGTTGACAGAGCAGTCAGTGCAGGGTGTCACAAAGTGTGGTCATTACACACTGCTGCCTCAAGTAACACCTGATAGTTGACAGAGCAGTCAGTGCAGGGTGCCACAAAGTGTGGTCATTGCACACTGCTGCCTCAAGTAACACCTGATAGAGCAGTCAGTGCAGGGTGTCACAAGGTGTGGTCATTGCACACTGCTGCCTCAAGTAACACCTGATAGAGCAGTCAGTGCAGGGTGTCACAAAGTGTGGTCATTACACACTGCTGCCTCAAGTAACACCTGATAGAGCAGTCAGTGCAGGGTGCCACAAAGTGTGGTCATTACACACTGCTGCCTCAAGTAACACCTGATAGAGCAGTCAGTGCAGGGTGTCACAAAGTGTGGTCATTGCACACTGCTGCCTCAAGTAACACCTGATAGTTGACAGAGCAGTCAGTGCAGGGTGTCACAAAGTGTGGTCATTGCACACTGCTGCCTCAAGTAACACCTGATAGAGCAGTCAGTGCAGGGTGCCACAAAGTGTGGTCATTGCACACTGCTGCCTCAAGTAACACCTGATAGAGCAGTCAGTGCAGGGTGTCACAAAGTGTGGTCATTACACACTGCTGCCTCAAGTAACACCTGATAGAGCAGTCAGTGCAGGGTGTCACAAGGTGTGGTCATTACACACTGCTGCCTCAAGTAACACCTGATAGAGCAGTCAGTGCAGGGTGTCACAAAGTGTGGTCATTACACACTGCTGCCTCAAGTAACACCTGATAGTTGACAGAGCAGTCAGTGCAGGGTGTCACAAAGTGTGGTCATTGCACACTGCTGCCTCAAGTGACACCTGATAGTTGACACAGCGGTCAGTGCAGGGCGTCACAAAGTGTGGTCACTGCACACTGCTGCCTCAAGTAACACCTGATAGTTGACAGAGCAGTCAGTGCAGGGTGTCACAAAGTGTGGTCATTGCACACTGCTGCCTCAAGTAACACCTGATAGTTGACAGAGCAGTCAGTGCAGGGTGTCACAAAGTGTGGTCACTGCACACTGCTGCCTCAAGTAACACCTGATAGTTGACAGAGCAGTCAGTGCAGGGTGTCACAAAGTGTGGTCATTACACACTGCTGCCTCAAGTAACACCTGATAGTTGACAGAGCAGTCAGTGCAGGGTGTCACAAAGTGTGGTCATTACACACTGCTGCCTCAACTAACACCTGATAGTTGACAGAGCAGTCAGTGCAGGGTGTCACAAAGTGTGGTCATTACACACTGCTGCCTCAAGTAACACCTGATTGTTGACAGAGCAGACAGTGCAGGGTGTCACAAAGTGTGGTCATTACACACTGCTGCCTCAAGTAACACCTGATTGTTGACAGAGCAGACAGTGCAGGGTGTCACAAAGTGTGGTCATTGCACACTGCTGCCTCAAGTAACACCTGATAGAGCAGTCAGTGCAGGGTGTCACAAAGTGTGGTCATTGCACACTGCTGCCTCAAGTAACACCTGATAGAGCAGTCAGTGCAGGGTGTCACAAAGTGTGGTCATTACACACTGCTGCCTCAAGTAACACCTGATTGTTGACAGAGCAGTCAGTGCAGGGTGTCACAAAGTGTGGTCATTGCACACTGCTGCCTCAAGTAACACCTGATAGAGCAGTCAGTGCAGGGTGTCACAAAGTGTGGTCATTACACACTGCTGCCTCAAGTAACACCTGATAGAGCAGTCAGTGCAGGGTGTCACAAAGTGTGGTCATTACACACTGCTGCCTCAAGTAACACCTGATAGAGCAGTCAGTGCAGGGTGTCACAAAGTGTGGTCATTGCACACTGCTGCCTCAAGTAACACCTGATAGAGCAGTCAGTGCAGGGTGTCACAAAGTGTGGTCATTACACACTGCTGCCTCAAGTAACACCTGATAGAGCAGTCAGTGCAGGGTGTCACAAAGTGTGGTCATTACACACTGCTGCCTCAAGTAACACCTGATAGTTGACAGAGCAGTCAGTGCAGGGTGTCACAAAGTGTGGTCATTACACACTGCTGCCTCAAGTAACACCTGATAGAGCAGTCAGTGCAGGGTGTCACAAAGTGTGGTCATTACACACTGCTGCCTCAAGTAACACCTGATAGTTGACAGAGCAGTCAGTGCAGGGTGTCACAAAGTGTGGTCATTACACACTGCTGCCTCAAGTAACACCTGATAGAGCAGTCAGTGCAGGGTGTCACAAAGTGTGGTCATTACACACTGCTGCCTCAAGTAACACCTGATAGTTGACAGAGCAGTCAGTGCAGGGTGTCACAAAGTGTGGTCATTGCACACTGCTGCCTCAAGTAACACCTGATAGTTGACAGAGCAGTCAGTGCAGGGTGTCACAAAGTGTGGTCATTGCACACTGCTGCCTCAAGTAACACCTGATAGAGCAGTCAGTGCAGGGTGTCACAAAGTGTGGTCATTACACACTGCTGCCTCAAGTAACACCTGATAGAGCAGTCAGTGCAGGGTGTCACAAAGTGTGGTCATTACACACTGCTGCCTCAAGTAACACCTGATAGAGCAGTCAGTGCAGGGTGTCACAAAGTGTGGTCATTGCACACTGCTGCCTCAAGTAACACCTGATAGAGCAGTCAGTGCAGGGTGTCACAAAGTGTGGTCATTACACACTGCTGCCTCACGTAACACCTGATCACAGCGTCACCACACCCTGCCGTGTCTTCACCACTCTGGGCCTGTCCTACTGCAACACCATGGACAGGGCTGTAGGGGGAGGGGGGAGGAGAGAGAGAGGGGGGAGCAGAGAGAGAGAGAGCGATCGAGGGAGGGGGAGAGGGAGGGAGGGAGGGGAGGAAGTCAGAAACAGTCACACAAAGAGAAAGAGACTGACAAACAAAATGGAACAGCATACAGCGAAAAACTATTTAAAAAAAAACAAGAGGAGAGACAGACAGACCCACACGGACAGAATGACAGACAGACAGACAGATGAACAGACATAGAAAGACAGACAGAAATAAATCTGTAAAGAAAGAGGCAGACAGAGATAGATAATACAGAGATGGAGAAAAAAAACGATACGGAGACAGACGGACAGACACAGCGAGACAAACAATCACAGACAGACGAACAGAGAAAGAGACAGACAGACATAGAGGAACAGACACAGCGAGACAAACAATCACAGACAGACGAACAGAGAAAGAGAGAAAGAGACAGACAGACATAGAGGAACAGACACAGCGAGACAAACAATCACAGACGAACGAACAGAGAGAAAAAGACACAGAGAGACAGACATATATGAACAGACACAGCGAGACAGACGGGATCAGGCAGGTCAAGGAGGAAGGTGAATACCGAGGGCTGCACAACGTGTTTTCCGGCAGGAGACAGCAGCTCTGTGGAAAACAAATCTGTTCTTTATCTTTGTCTGTTCTTTCCTTACACCTCTCTCTCTCTTATCTCCGCTCCAAATGTTTTGTTGGGTATTAAGGGCTACAGAAATATGGAGAGGGGGTTGTTGGGGGTTAAAGGGGAGAATGAGGGGGGGACAGCTGTATACCCACCATTCCCCCACTCCTCCTCTCTCTCTTCTTCCTCCTCCTCTTCCTCTCCCTCCTCCTTGTTTTTTTCCCAATGTCTGTGTTTCCTGCGGTACTGTATCGTTCACACACACACACACACACACACACACACACACACACACACGTGTACAAAGGGAGTGGGGTGCTACCAGTGAATCAGACGTGGACCAATCAGATTTGTGTCCGGGCAGGCAGTGGAGGTGATGTCCCTTGCCTGCAGTCCATGTCACACGGCATCCCGGGACCTCACATCTACTGCATTCCCATCAGACATTAACCAAGGCCCCGTGTGCAGCATGCATAACACACGTAAGAGAACCCACGGCAACAAACGAAATTATATATATATAAAGTACGTTGATGGTAAATCGCGTACAGAAATCGGCGTTGCACTGGGAGAGCACCCCAAAATTTACGAAGAGAAATCTGTTATGACACTAGTGACACTACACTACACTACAACATTACAACACTACACGACACTATACTACACCACTCTACAACACTACACTACACCACACTACAACACTACACTACACTACACTACAACAGTACAACACTACACGACACTATACTACACCACTCTACAACACTACACTACACCACACTACAACACTACACTACACTTCAAGAAAAGACACTTCAAGACGAGACAAGACGATGCAATACAATACAATACAGTACAATACAATACAATACAGTACAGTACAATACAATACAGTACAATACAATACAGTACAATACAATACAATACAATACAATACAGTACAGTACAGTACAATACAATACAATACAATACAATACAATACAACAGCATCTAGGAGGAGGGAAAGTGCGGAAGTACCCCCAGACACGCTTTGAGTCAGGAAATGGATTGTGTATCATTTACCTCACTGTATATTAAATTTTGTTGACCTCCTCTCGCCCCCATCCCCACCTCTGTGTGTGTGTGTGTGTCTGTGTGTGTGTGTGTGTGTGTGTGTCTGTGTGTGTGTGTGTGTGTCTGTGTGTGTGTGTGTGTGTGTGTGCAACTTTTTTGCACTCACTCACTCGCTTTATATCTCCCAGCTCTCTCCATCTCTCTCTTTTACTCACTCTCTCTTTCTCCCACTTGTATTCTTTTCTCTCTCTTTCACTCACCCTACCCCCCCCCCCCACCCCACCCCCCTCACCACCACCCCCCACCACCCACACACACACCCTCTCTCTCTCTACCTCATTTTAAAGGTAGATGTGTGGTGATCAGTTTCAAAGGGCAAGTGGTCACATGGCAGTGCTGTCTCCGAACTGTGTCAGGGGGGTGGTGGGGGAGGGGGTCTATGGAGGGGTGTGATGAAGGGGGGCGGGGTGATGGAGGTGTTTAAACGGCACCTGCTGAGTCTGAAATGGCTTTCCTTTGTGTTTGTGGCTATGGGGGGTGGAGTGGTTGAAGAGGTGAGCGTGTGTGTGTGTGTGTGTGTGTGTGTGTGTGTGTGTGTGTGTGTGTGTGTGTATTTCTTCATGTATTTCTTTTATTTTTCTTCTTTCTTTCTTTGCTCTTGTATTTCTTCTTTCATCCTTTCTGTCTCTCATTCGCCCTCCTCCTGCCCGCTCCTTCTCTCTCTCTATCTCTCTCGCTCAATCTCTCTTGACCTCTCTGTCTCTCTTCCTACTATTGCAAAGTGATTGTGTTGATCCCTGCCCACACCTCCCTTTGATAGAGGAGATATTGTCACAAGAACTCTCTCTCTCTCTCATTCCTCTATCTCCCTCCCTGCCCCCATCCCCACCCCATCCCTCCCTCTCTCTCCCAGTCTCTCTCTCACTTTCTATTCCTCTTTTTTATTCTGTTGTTGTGGCATTTTTTTTTCTTATTTTCTACGTCCTTTTCACCGGAATCGTTTGTTTTGTGATCACATTGCATTTGGTTCTTTGTGTTTGACAGCCTGTCCTGTGTCCCATGATTTGTTATATGTCTGTCTGTCTGTCTGTCTGTCTCCCTCTGTGTGTGTGTGTGTGTGATGGTGTTTGTCAAGCGACGAGATGTGATGTAAAAGAAGACAGCGATAGAAAGCGGAGAGAGTTGATATTGATCTGTGTGTGGACAACACCAGCGTCTCGTTCTGCTTTCTGCGCCAGTCCTCTGCTCCTTACCCCCCCTCTCCCCACCTCCATCCACCCCTCACCCCCGCCACAGTCTCTCCCCCCCCTTCCACACACTCTACTCCCCCCCCCCCCCTCTTCCACACACTCTACCCCATCGTTAGCTCCTGTTTGCGCTGTCTTCTGGAAAGGTATTCCGTGTCTGGAACTGGAGGTTCGGGCGACAGATGATATCATAGTGTTCACCTTTCTTCTTTTGGTCCGGCTCTTCTCTCAGATTTTTGACTCACTTGTGTAAACAAAGTGCGTCTATGTTTTAACCCGGTGTTCGGTTGTGTGTGTGTGTGTGTGTGTGTGTGTGTGTGTGTGTGTGTGTGTCCGTGGTAAACTTTAACATTGACATTTTCTCTGCAGATACTTTGTCAGTTGACACCAGATTAGGCATAAAAATAGGAAAAATTCAGTTCTTTCCAGTCATCTTGTTTAAAACAATATTGCACCTCTGGCATGGGCACAAAAAATAAAAAAATGAAGCCTAATTATATGCAAACTGCATTTACTGTTATATTTATATTTTTTTGTATTCTCCAAACTTGGCACTTTGATCTGATGTTCTGACCCAACAACAAGAGCAGTCATTATTATCATTTTTTGTTCAAACAGGAACTTCTTTTGCTAAGCATGGAAGTTTTATTTATTTTGCAAACGTTTTGGTGCAGATAGTAAAAAAGGGAAATTACTCTGTAATGCTAGGGGAGTTAATTTGCTTTAAACTGATCTTTCTCATCTTAAACATTACATTTTGAAATTATACTCAATACATAAAAAGCTTGGATTTTTTTAAAGTGTATCACAAGTGAGTCTTGAAGGCCTTGCCTCTCTTGTTTTATATTCTTTTTCTTTGTTCTTGTTGTTTCCTCTTCTTCTTTCCTCTTCTTTCTTCTTCTTAATGTTGACTCTGGTCTTTAATTATTGTTGTTGATGTTTTTCTCATGTTGACTCTGGTCTTTGTTTATTGTTGTTGTTGTTGTTCTCTTCATGTTGACTCAGGTCTTTATTTATTGTTGTTGTTCTGTTCATGTTGACTCTGGTATTTATGTATTGTTGTTGATGTTTTTCTCCATGTTGACACAGGTCTTTATTTATTGTTGTTGATGTTTGTCTCTTCATGGTGACTCAGGTCTTTATTTATTGTTGTTGATGTTTGTATCTTCATGGTGACTCAGGTCTTTATTTGTTGTTGTTGATGTTTGTATCTTCATGGTGACTCTCGTCTTTATTTATTGTTGTTGATGTTTTTCTCCATGTTGACACAGGTCTTTATTTATTGTTGTTGTTGTTGTTCTCTTCATGGTGACTGAGGTCTTTATTTATTGTTGTTGATGTTTGTATCTTCATGGTGACTCTGGTCTTTATTTATTGTTGTTGATGTTGTTCTCTTCATGGTGACACAGGTCTTTATTTATTGTTGATGTTTGTATCTTCATGGTGACACAGGTCTTTATTTATTGTTGTTGATGTTTGTATCTTCATGGTGACTCTGGTCTTTATTTATTGTTGTTGACGTTTGTATCTTCATGGTGACTCTGGTCTTTATTTATTGTTGTTGATGTTGTTCTCTTCATGGTGACTCTGGTCTTTATTTATTGTTGTTGACGTTTGTCTCTTCATGGTGACACAGGTCTTTATTTATTGTTGTTGATGTTTGTATCTTCATGGTGACTCAGGTCTTTCTTTATTGTTGTTGACGTTTTTCTCTTCATGGTGACTCTGGTCTGTATTTATTGTTGTTGACGTTTGTCTCTTCATGGTGACACAGGTCTTTATTTATTGTTGTTGATGTTTGTATCTTCATGGTGACACAGGTCTTTATTTATTGTTGTTGATGTTTGTATCTTCATGGTGACTCTGGTCTTTATTTATTGTTGTTGACGTTTGTATCTTCATGGTGACGCAGGTCTGTATTTATTGTTGCTGATGTTTGTATCTTCATGGTGACTCAGGTCTTTTTTTTTTTTATTGTTGTTGATGTTTGTATCTTCATGGTGACTCAGGTCTTTCTTTATTGTTGTTGATGTTTGTATCTTCATGGTGACACAGGTCTCTTTTTTTATTGTTGTTGATGTTGTTCTCTTCATGGTGACTCAGGTCTTTATTTATTGTTGTTGATGTTTGTATCTTCATGTTGACTGAGGTCTTTATTTATTGTTGTTGATGTTTGTATCTTCATGTTGACTCAGGTCTTTATTTATTGTGGTTGATGTTTGTATCTTCATGGTGACTCAGGTCTTTATTTATTGTTGTTGATGTTTGTATCTTCATGGTGACTGAGGTCTTTATTTATTGTTGTTGATGTTGTTCTCTTCATGGTGACTCAGGTCTTTATTTATTGTTGTTGATGTTTGTATCTTCATGTTGACTGAGGTCTTTATTTATTGTTGTTGATGTTTGTATCTTCATGGTGACTGAGGTCTGTATTTATTGTTGTTGATGTTTGTATCTTCATGGTGACTGAGGTCTTTATTTATTGTTGTTGATGTTTGTATCTTCATGGTGACACAGGTCTTTATTTATTGTTGTTGATGTTGTTCTCTTCATGGTGACTCAGGTCTTTATTTATTGTTGTTGATGTTTGTATCTTCATGTTGACTGAGGTCTTTATTTATTGTTGTTGATGTTTGTATCTTCATGGTGACTCAGGTCTTTATTTATTGTTGTTGATGTTGTTCTCTTCATGGTGACTCAGGTCTTTATTTATTGTTGTTGATGTTTGTATCTTCATGGTGACACAGGTCTTTATTTATTGTTGTTGATGTTTGTATCTTCATGGTGACTCAGGTCTTTATTTATTGTTGTTGATGTTGTTCTCTTCATGGTGACTCTGGTCTTTATTTATTGTTGTTGACGTTTGTATCTTCATGGTGACTCTGGTCTTTATTTATTATTGTTGATGTTTGTATCTTCATGTTGACTGAGGTCTTTATTTATTGTTGCTGATGTTTGTATCTTCATGGTGACTCAGGTCTTTATTTATTGTTGTTGATGTTTGTATCTTCATGGTGACTGAGGTCTTTATTTATTGTTGTTGATGTTTGTATCTTCATGGTGACTGAGGTCTTTATTTATTGTTGTTGATGTTGTTCTCTTCATGTTGACTGAGGTCTTTATTTATTGTTGTTGATGTTTGTATCTTCATGGTGACTGAGGTCTTTATTTATTGTTGTTGTTGTCTTCTTTCTCCCCGTGGTGTGTTCGTCACGACGTTGTGGGCAGGAGGTCTCATTACTGGCGGGGATAATGGTTGTTACAAGCTTCGGGGTAAATGGCTGGAAAATGACCATGTTTGCTTTGGCGGAATAATCGGTGATTCGTGCAGACATGTTCTTAATTTTCCATGTTGTGTTTCTTTCCGCATCTGTCTGAATCTGCTTGTATGTCCCTGAGTCCGTTTGTCTGTATGTCTGTCTGTCTTTCCGTCTGTCTGATTCTCTCTCTCTCTCTCTCTCTCTCTCTCTCTCTCTCTCTCGCTCGCTCGCTCTCTCTCCCTCTCTCCCCCCTCCCCCCCTCTCTCTCTCTCGCTCTCTTTTTCAATCTAGATATCTGACACACAATGAAATACATATACACACAGAAAGCATATGCGAAATACACACACACACACACACACACACACACACACACACACACACACACACACACACACACACACACACACACACACACACACACACACAGAGAGAGAGAGAGAGAAAGAGAGGCGGGGAGGGACGGAGAGAGAGAGAGGACAAACACCAGCCCCAGACAAACGGGTGTCATGAGGAATAGCCCCACCCTATCACCCCCCACACCCCCACCCACCCCCCACTTTCCTTCCTCTCTGCAGTTCGCTGCCAAACTTGTGTCGAAGATACAGCTTTCAGCAAACATCTCCCATGTCTGATGGATCTGTCTGGCTCTGTGTGTGTGTGTGTGTGTGTGCGCGCCCGCGCGCGCGCGTTTGTTTGTCTGGTTTTATATGCATGAAGATCAAGAAGGAATAGAAATAGAGAAACAATTAGTGAAAATGAACAGAAGCAAAGATGCTTTGTCTGCAGAAGAAGAAGAAAAAGAAGGTTGGGAGTATTACAAGGCAAACATGTGGGTTTTTTTAGACTTAAAAATGAAGGAAGAATGAAAGAGAAAGGGGAAAGGAAAGGATGAATTAGAAACGGAATGTAAGGACAAGAAAATAAAGAAAAAAAAAGGAAAGAGAAAGAGAGAAGGAAGGAAGGGAAGAAAGGAAATGGGGAGTAAAGAAAGCATAAAGGGAGGAAGGAAGGAGGAGAGAAAGGAGAAATAAAAAGCGAAGAGGGAAAGCAGAAGGAAGAAAAGTGAGCACCAAAGAATGGAAACGGAAACAGTGAACCATCCTGTCTGATGAAATATGAATGACTTTGTCAGCCTCTGATGGCTGTCTCTGCTGGTCTGTCCGACTGTCTGTCTGCCTGCCTGTTTGTCTGTCTGAATGTCTCCCTGCCTGTCTGTCTGCCTGTTTCTCTCTCTCTCTCTCTCTCTCTCTCTCTCTCTCTCTTATCCCTTCTTTCTCTCTCACCCTCCCCCCCTCTCTCTCGCTCCTTCCCCCCATCTCTCTGTCTGTCCCCTCTCTCTCTCTCTTTAACCCGTATCATCTCCCCTGTCCCCTGAAAAAGGCTTTTTAGCATCGCTCAGACACGACACAGCACTTTGTGCGGGCAGTGGTTGTGGCAAATTGGCCTCTTCACTCCCCTACCCTTAGAGTCAGGGATAGGGGGAAGGGGGGAGGGGGATGATTAGCTTGTTTGTCTCGCCAAACCAAGCGAAACATGTGCGGAAGTCTGAGATAGAGAGAGAGAGAGAGGGAGGGGGGTTCGGGGTGGGGGTGGGGGGGGGACACGACACTGCTTCTATAGTAATTGTCAGATCTGTGTAATTAGCCAGGGAAGGGGTGGGGTATCACACACACACACACACACACACACACACACACACTCACACGCGCACACACACACTCGCACACACACACTCACACGCGCACCGCACACACAACCACACACGCGCGCGCGCGCGCACACACACACACACACACACACTCATCTCACACAGACTGAAGCAGGTTCATACACACACACGCACACACACACACATTCACTCACTCACTCACCCACTCACACGCACGCACGCACGCACACACACACACACACAGACCGTCCTTTGTGGTGCACGTGGCGGTAAACAAACTGTCCCCTGACGCGGGCACATTGTCTCCCTTGGTGGCACCCTCACGTTTCCCATCATGCACCTTCCTCTCCCTCCACCCTCCTCCTGCCATTCCCAGCTGTGACTGGTGGGTGGGGAGGGGGGGGGGCGAGAGAAGAGGGGGCAGGAGGGGTGGGGCTGATATCCGGAAGAGGATCTTTGGATCTGTCCGGGGTGGGGAGTTTTAGGGGAGGGGGAGGGGGTCCAGACGAGACACCCTGACACCCTGCAGTGCTTGTCAGAGGTCGTGGGATATATATATATATATATATAATTATTTATTTATTTATTTATCGATTTATTCATTTTACCACAACCAACAGCATGAATTCTGGTGTTCTCTCTCTCTCTCTCTCTCTCTCTCTCTGTGTCTGTCTGTCTGTCTTGTCTGTCTGTCTACCCTCTCTATCCATATGCATATGTGTCTGTCTCTCTGTCTGTCTCTCTCTTTCACGCACACACACACACTCTCTCTCTCTCTCTCTCTCTCTCTCTCTCTCCAGTCTGATCTCACAAAGGAAATGATAATCGATGCCACAGAAAAGGAAAACCAGCAACAACACGAACAACATCGGCAGCACTGATGCAGAAAGAATAACAAAATAAAATGATAAACAAGCCCTAACAGCCTCCTTGGTTGGGGCAAACTGGTGTGCGTTTCTCCTTCATCGTCTGAACAAACAACAAAGCCACACGATCACAACTAGAGTGCTTCTTTCCTTCTTACACAAGAAGAAAGGGAAGGAACATTAAGTATGCAAATGGTATGTGAATTTACATACTTATTGAAATTTACAAATAAAGTAGAAATGAGATGGAGACATGCCCCGCGGGGAATGTAAGATGTGTATGTAACACGGTACACTCCGTGCCACTGGATGCAAGACAACAATTCTGTCGGACAATGACACAGTCAGTCAGCCATTTGATTAATAGTTTTATTAATCAGTTAGTCAACCAACCAATCAACCCTTCAGCAAGTCGAACAGTATGTGTATCAACCCACTGACTGTTGCTCTGTGTGTGTGTGTGTGTGTGTGTGTGTGTGTGTGTGTGTGTGTGCGCGCGCGCGCGCGTACTCAGAACTCAGAACTCACTCAGAGAGAGATAGAGATAAGACCGATCCTTCCCAGTTTTGGATGCCAGTTGCTTAATGGCAGCAGAAAACTCTGGAGTTTTTAGTATTGTGTTGTCAGTGCCATCTGGCCAATAATGTGAAGATGGAGAATCAGTCACGACAAGGGGGCGTTTCGTCATCTCAAGTGGGAACACACACTACATAATTGTGTGTGTGTGTGTGTGTGTGTGTGCAGGGTGCGGGGTGGAGTGCACGAGGATGGGGTCAACGAGCAGCAAGGTGGCCAGTGTGGGAGGGCAGCAGGTGTTGGACTGTTCCCTGCCGCTCTCTGTGGCTCAGATCATGCTGTACTGGAGGAGGGACAACATCAAGGAACCCATTCTCGTCAGATACGGCGAGTACCCCATCCAGGTCAGGACTTGTCTCTTCGTCCTCTGGCTCTGTGTCTGTCTGTGTCAGCCCTCTGTCTGTTCGTCATGTGGCTCTGTGTCTGTCTGTGTCAGCCCTCTGTTCGTCATGTGGCTCTGTGTCTGTCTGTGTCAGCCCTCTGTTCGTCATGTGGCTCTGTGTCTGTCTGTGTCAGCCCTCTGTTCGTCATGTGGCTCTGTGTCTGTCTGTGTCAGCCCTCTGTTCGTCATGTGGCTCTGTGCCTGTCTGTGTCAGCCCTCTGTCTCTTCGTCATGTGGCTCTGTGCCTGTCTGTGTCAGCCCTCTGTCTCTTCGTCCTCTGGCTCTGTGTCTGTCTGTGTCAGCCCTCTGTCTCTTCGTCATGTGGCTCTGTGTCTGTCTGTGTCAGCCCTCTGTTCGTCATGTGGCTCTGTGTCTGTCTGTGTCAGCCCTCTGTTCGTCATGAGGCTCTGTGTCTGTCTGTGTCAGCCATCTGTTCATCATGTGGCTCTGTGTCTGTCTGTGTCAGCCATCTGTCCGTTCGTCATGTGGCTCTGTGTCTGTCTGTCAGCCCTCTGTTCGTCATGTGGCTCTGTGTCTGTCTGTGTCAGCCATCTGTTCATCATGTGGCTCTGTGTCTGTCTGTGTCAGCCATCTGTCCGTTCGTCATGTGGCTCTGTGTCTGTCTGTCAGCCCTCTGTTCGTCATGTGGCTCTGTGTCTGTCTGTGTCAGCCCTCTGTCTCTTCGTCATGTGGCTCTGTGTCTGTCTGTATCAGCCCTCTGTCTCTTCGTCATGTGGCTCTGTGCCTGTCTGTATCAGCCCTCTGTCTCCTCGTCATGTGGCTCTGTGCCTGTCTGTATCAGCCCTCTGCCTCTGTGTCATGTGGCTCTGTGTCTGTCTGTGTCAGCCCTCTGTTCGTCATGTGGCTCTGTGTCTGTCTGTGTCAGCCCTCTGTTCGTCATGTGGCTCTGTGTCTGTCTGTGTCAGCCCTCTGTCTCTTCGTCATGTGGCTCTGTGTCTGTCTGTGTCAGCCCTCTGTCTCCTCGTCATGTGGCTCTGTGTCTGTCTGTGTCAGCCCTCTGTTCGTCATGTGGCTCTGTGCCTGTCTGTGTCAGCCCTCTGTTCATCATGTGGCTCTGTGTCTGTCTGTGTCAGCCCTCTGTTCGTCATGTGGCTCGCTCTGTGCCTGTCTGTGTCAGCCCTCTGTCTTTCGTCATGTGGCTCTGTGTCAGCCCTCTGTTCGACATGTGGCTCTGTGCCTGTCTGTGTCAGCCCTCTGTCTCTTCGTCATGTGGCTCTGTGCCTGTCTGTGTCAGCCCTCTGTTCGTCATGTGGCTCTGTGTCTGTCTGTGTCAGCCCTCTGTCTCTTCGTCATGTGGCTCTGTGTCTGTCTGTGTCAGCCCTCTGTCTCTTCGTCATGTGGCTCTGTGTCTGTCTGTGTCAGCCCTCTGTCTCTGTGTCATGTGGCTCTGTGTCTGTCTGTGTCAGCCCTCTGTTCGTCATGTGGCTCTGTGCCTGTCTGTGTCAGCCCTCTGTTCTTCATGTGGCTCTGTGTCTGTCTGTGTCAGCCCTCTGTTCGTCATGTGGCTCTGTGTCTGTCTGTGTCAGCCCTCTGTTCGTCATGTGGCTCTGTGTCTGTCTGTGTCAGCCCTCTGTCTCCTCGTCATGTGGCTCTGTGTCTGTCTGTGTCAGCCCTCTGTTCGTCATGTGGCTCTGTGTCTGTCTGTGTCAGCCCTCTGTTCGTCATGTGGCTCTGTGCCTGTCTGTGTCAGCCCTCTGTCTTTCGTCATGTGGCTCTGTGCCTGTCTGTGTCAGCCCTCTGTTCGTCATGTGGCTCTGTGTCTGTCTGTGTCAGCCCTCTTTCTCTGTGTCATGTGGCTCTGTGTCTGTCTGTGTCAGCCCTCTGTTCTTCATGTGGCTCTGTGTCTGTCTGTGTCAGCCCTCTGTCTCTTCGTCATGTGGCTCTGTGCCTGTCTGTGTCAGCCCTCTGTCTCTTCGTCATGTGGCTCTGTGTCTGTATCAGCCCTCTGTCTCCTCGTCATGTGGCTCTGTGTCAGCCCTCTGTTCGTCATGTGGCTCTGTGCCTGTCTGTGTCAGCCCTCTGTTCGTCATGTGGCTCTGTGCCTGTCTGTGTCAGCCCTCTGTTCGTCATGTGGCTCTGTGTCTGTCTGTGTCAGCCCTCTGTCTCTGTGTCATGTAGCTCTGTGCCTGTCTGTGTCAGCCCTCTGTGTCATGTGGCTCTGTGTCTGTCTGTGTCAGCCCTCTGTTCGTCATGTGGCTCTGTGTCTGTCTGTATCAGCCCTCTGTGTCATGTGGCTCTGTGTCTGTCTGTATCAGCCCTCTGTGTCATGTGGCTCTGTGTCTGTCTGTGTCAGCCCTCTGTCTTTCGTCATGTGGCTCTGTGTCTGTCTGTGTCAGCCCTCTGTTCGTCATGTGGCTCTGTGTCTGTCTGTGTCAGCCCTCTGTCTGTTCGTCATGTGGCTCTGTGTCAGCCCTCTGTTCGTCATGTGGCTCTGTGTCTGTCTGTGTCAGCCCTCTGTCTTTCGTCATGTGGCTCTGTGTCAGCCCTCTGTTCGTCATGTGGCTCTGTGTCTGTCTGTGTCAGCCCTCTGTCTGTCTGTCATGTGGCTCTGTGTCTGTCTGTGTCAGCCCTCTGTCTCCTCGTCATGTGGCTCTGTGTCTGTCTGTGTCAGCCCTCTGTTCGTCATGTGGCTCTGTGTCTGTCTGTGTCAGCCCTCTGTCTGTTTGTCATGTGGCTCTGTGTCTGTCTGTGTCAGCCCTCTGTTCGTCATGTGGCTCTGTGTCTGTCTGTGTCAGCCCTCTGTCTCTTCGTCATGTGGCTCTGTGTCTGTCTGTGTCAGCCCTCTGTCTGTTCGTTTGGTGGCTGTGTGTCCAATTCCATCTGTTTCTCTCTCTGCCTGTCCTTTTTGGGGTGGGGGGTGCAAGGTATCGTGTGCAGCATGCAGTTAGCACACTTAAAGCAGCATGCACTTAGCACACTTAAAGCAGCATGCACCTAGCACACTTAAAGCAGTACGCAGTTAGCACACTTAAAGCAGCATGCAGCATGCAGTTAGCACACTTAAAGCAGTACGCAGTTAGCACACTTAAAGCAGTATGCAGTTAGCACACTTAAAGCAGCATGCAGTTAGCACACTTAAAGCAGCATGCAGCATGCAGTTAGCACACTTAAAGCAGCATGCAGCATGCAGTTAGCACACTTAAAGCAGCATGCAGTTAGCACACTTAAAGCAGCATGCAGCATGCAGTTAGCACACTTAAAGCAGCATGCAGTTAGCACACTTAAAGCAGCATGCACTTAGCACACTGAAAGCAGCATGCACTTAGCACACTGAAAGCAGCATGCACGTAGCACACTGAAAGCAGCATGCACTTAGCACACTGAAAGCAGCATGCACGTAGCACACTGAAAGCAGCATGCACTTAGCACACTGAAAGCAGCATGCAGTTAGCACACTTAAAGCAGCATGCACTTAGCACACTGAAAGCAGCATGCACGTAGCACACTGAAAGCAGCATGCACGTAGCACACTGAAAGCAGCATGCACGTAGCACACTGAAAGGAAACGGACACAACAGACGACTGTCCCTGGTGAAATTCTATAGAGAAATCCATCTTTATATTGAAGAAAATATACAAACATATCAGAAAAAAGGTGTGCGGTGCACTGTTGCGACGCTAAAAAAAGAACAACCCAATGTTCGCACAGACAAATATGTTGTGACAAGAATTAATAGAATGGAAACCTAACCCAACATAGTGGAACATGAGACAAAGCAATTCAATGCAATAGGAAAAGAAACTCCTGTAAAATAATGACGTGTTTTCTGGCTGTATCTTTTGACGCTGTGACGAAATGAACTGGAAAAGGTTGCCATAAAAGCGAACCATAACATCCAGTAGCTTCGTTTAAGAAAAAGGGGCTGGAGCTACATGGTGTGTGTGAAGCAATTCATCTGCCTGGGCCTTCACCGCGAATGAGGCACATTGTGGATACTTGTTTTAACGGGGGATATGAAGCCAGTTTCTAAACCTTATCGTTCTGTTTTTGTTGTGGTGCAGAGACTCTGTGCATGGGTGTAGCACTGGCATTCTAAGGTTGTGGAATATGGAGATCAGAGGAAAGAGGGAGATGTGTGTGTGTGTGTGTGTGTGTGTGTGTGTGTCCCTGCTTTTCCCGTCTCCCCGTCCTGTTTCCGTGCAGATCAGTTCCATGGAGGATCAGTTTCTCGTCAGGCCACTGGGGCGTGTTACTGGGGTATACAGGTGTGGTTTTTCCTAACTGATGTCGACAGATCTTCATGGTTGGTGTACTTGATCACTAGTGGTGTGGTCAGTGTGTCCATGGTTTTGTATCTTGCGGTGCACTCAAAAACATACAACTTGATTTCTTCAACAAAATGCATGCATTGTGTAAATGGAAATAAAAAGAACGAGAAAAATGGTTCAAATGGAAATCGGGGTGGTGGTTTTTTTCGCTGCCAGGGACGGACGTGTCTGTTTGAGATGTGATGATGTGATGATGATGCAGAGCAGTGAAGGAA
The DNA here is from genome assembly GCF_041734735.1 of Babylonia areolata. Classification (NCBI taxonomy): domain Eukaryota; kingdom Metazoa; phylum Mollusca; class Gastropoda; order Neogastropoda; family Buccinidae; genus Babylonia; species Babylonia areolata. Next base: position 25,204,906 of record NC_134892.1, read on the forward strand.
CGCCGGCCTCTCTCCTCGGGGCATGCTGCGACCAGACGATACTAATTGTGTCTCTCCCCCTTCACCCTCCCTCCTGCATACTGTCGCCCCCCCCCCCCCCCCCCTTCTTCCTCCCCCACCCTCCCTCCGCCTCTCCTGATCCACTTCCGGGTCTGAAAGAGCGTCGCGGTAATCTCACTAATTTCATCTCCCGCTTAATCGGCCTAATTTCATTCCCCGAAAACAGCCCCGCTCCCCTCAGCCTTAATCTGAATTCGTCTAACCACGTGTGGAAAGCTGATTGGCTAGATTGAAGGCTGCCTTGTCCTGATTGGCCGAGAGACAGCCTGCGGGCTGCTGACTGGCTGGAGAGGAATGAGGGGGTGGGGGTGGGGGGTGCTAGACTTGGTGCCAGGAAGGCTGGGCGTGCGGAACTGATGAGGTCTGTGTGAGGACCGCGTGGTAATGTGGCCCCGGCGCTGAACTGACGGCCATGCCTGGCCAAATGTGATTGGATGACAGCCAGGGGCGTCATCTGCCTCACCCCCTCCATCTGGTCAGTGTGTGTGTGTGTGTGTGTGAGGGGGAGGGGTGTCCGTGACCGGTCGTGTCTTTGATGATGACAGCTGTGGTAATTATGACGTGTGTCACAAGATGAAGCGACCCCGCTAATGTGGGAACGAAAGGGTTAAACGGAGATTCCAATGGTCTAGTCTCGGGGAAAACAGCCAGTCAGTGGTGTGAGAACAAAGGGGTTAAACGGGATTACTTGGGACAAAGCCAACAGACAAAGCCAGTCACCCACCTGAGAATTGATAGGGTTAAAAGACACTGATTTGGCACAGTAGACAGTGGTGTTTAAAAAAGGGAAAGGGGGAGGGGGGTAAATCGAGATTATCACAGGTCTGATGTAGACAGTCAGTGAGGTGAGAGTAAAAGGGTTAAACAGGAGTGTCATTGGCTCTGAATAGCTCTGACCCACACAGGGGAGGTGACCTGACCCACACAGGGGAGGTGACCCACACAGGGGAGGTGACCTGACCCACACAGGGGAGGTGACCCACACAGGGGAGGTGACCTGACCCCCACAGGGGAGGTGACCTGACCCCCACAGGGGAGGTGACCCACACAGGGGAGGTGACCTGACCCCCACAGGGGAGGTGACCTGACCCCCACAGGGGAGGTGACCCACACAGGGGAGGTGACCTGACCCACACAGGGGAGGTGACCTGACCCACACAGGGGAGGTGACCCACACAGGGGAGGTGATCCACACAGGGGAGGTGACCCACACAGGGGAGGTGGAGGTATGCATGTAGGGGGCGCTGTGACAGCGCATACACACAGGGAAACATACACACACAGGGAAACATACACACACAGGGAAACACACACACACAGGGAAACATACACACACAGGGAAACACATACACACACAGGGAAACACATACACACACAGGGAAACACATACACACACAGGGAAACACATACACACACAGGGAAACACATACACACACAGGGAAACACACACAGGGAAACACATACACACACAGGGAAACACACACAGGGAAACACATACACACACAGGGAAACACATACACACACAGGGAAACACACACAGGGAAACACATACACACACAGGGACACACAGGGACACACACACAGGGAAACACATACACACACAGGGAAACACACACAGGGAAACACATACACACACAGGGAAACACACACAGGGAAACACATACACACACAGGGAAACACATACACACACAGGGAAACACATACACACACAGGGAAACACATACACACACAGGGAAACATACACACACAGGGAAACACACACAGGGAAACACATACACACACAGGGAAACATACACACACAGGGAAACACATACACACACACAGGGAAACACATACAGGGAAACACACACACACACAGGGAAACATACACACACAGGGAAACACATACACACACAGGGAAACATACACACACAGGGAAACATACACACACAGGGAAACACACACAGGGAAACACATACACACAGGGAAACATACACACACAGGGAAACACACACAGGGAAACACATACACACACAGGGAAACATACACACACAGGGAAACACATACACACACAGGGAAACATACACACACAGGGAAACACATACACACACACAGGGAAACACATACACACACAGGGAAACACATACACACACAGGGAAACACACACACACAGGGAAACACATACACACACAGGGAAACGCATACACACACAGGGAAACACATACACACACAGGGAAACGCATACACACAGCCGTGTTGTAATCATTTCTGGAGACAATACCAGTGCAGGTAATTCACCTTCCTCATGTGCACACCCCGCGGCCTTTCGGTCTGAAAACAATGTTTCAGGATTCTTCCCCTGCGTCCTCCCCTCCCCATCCCTCTCTCTCTCTCTCTCTCTCTCTCTCTCTCTCTTATCTATGTTCGTCTAAGTTGGAGTCTGTTTATCACCCGAGAGAAATCAAAATGAACATCGCTCTGTGTAATATTTCTTCGGTACAAACTCCACTCGGAAACAAAAGAAAGTAGGACATTATTTTCAAAAGACTTATTCCCAGCTGACTCCTCGCACAGCACAATGCCCATAACAGCGCAGCACAATGCCCATAACAGCACAGCACAATGCCCATAACAGCGCAGCACAATGCCCATAACAGCGCAGCACAATGCCCATAACAGCACAGCACAATGCCCATAACAGCGCAGCACAATGCCCATAACAGCGCAGCACAATGCCCATAACAGCGCAGCACAATGCCCATAACAGCGCAGCACAATGCCCATAACAGCGCAGCACCACAAACACAACCACAGCGGATGTAGCAATATAAATCAGCACAATGCCCATAACAGCGCAGCACAATGCCCATAACAGCGCAGCACAATGCCCATAACAGCGCAGCACAATGCCCATAACAGCGCAGCACAATGCCCATAACAGCACAGCACAATGCCCATAACAGCGCAGCACAATGCCCATAACAGCGCAGCACCACAAACACAACCACAGCGGATGTAGCAATATAAATCCAGTTAAAATAAATCGCAAGTGCCGGTCAGTGTTTTGAGACAGACATTTTCTCACAAAATGCATTGAAACTAGAAGTGCGTGAGAGAGAAACGAAAGGAACCGAAAGGAAGTTTATTTCAAGAGGCTAGTGGGATGAGGCTAGTGGGATGAAGCTAGTGGGATAAGCATAACTACCTTTTTTTTCAGCCAGCCCTCTAGGCAGCGAAACAAAACAAAACAAAATCTGATAATAAAGTCGTCCACAGGTTATATTCTGTATGCAGGCAGATGAGAGTGGGTGAGAGAGAGACAGAGAGAGAGAGAGAGAGAGAGAGAGAGAGATGGATTGATAACACCTGTTTATCCGTTCAAGCATGACCTGTGTGTGATACCCCTCCACAATGCGCCGTGCCGACAGTTCTGCAGGGACTTGGGATCAAAGACCGTTGCAGGCACACCGAAACCATCAGATTTCACCTTTTTACCCAAACCATCAGATTTCACCTTTTTACCCAAACCATCAGATGTCACCATTTTACCGGAACCATCAGATTACAACATTTTTTTTCTCTCTCCCCACACGTGCAATCAGTTCGGCTGTAAATGGAGAAATACAAAAGTGCAGTTTTCAAAGAAGATATTATCTGCATTCGCCTTTTCCTCTGAAATACAATAGTGCAGCTAATCATTATTTATATCATTATTTATGACTATGTTTCCGTGATATGATTTCCTGCACCACAGCCAGAACTGATGTGAGTGACGTTCAAATGAAGGACAGGCGAGTGGAGGGGGGTGGGGGTGGGGGGTTGAATGTAATTGTATTGCAGTGAACATGTTCGTTTGCTAGGTAATGACGATGACAACGACGACGACGATGATGGTGATGTTGTGGCTGTTGGTGGTGGTAGTGATGATGATTTCTAGCTTCTGGCAAAAAAAAAAAAAAAAAAATCGCCATGGTCTCTTCATTCTCTCTCCCCCTCCCCCTTCCCCAGTCTGTTAATTCCCTTTGCTCCACATCCACACGAGTTAACTCCCTTAGCTTCACATCCACACGAGTCAACTCTGTCAGCTTCACATCCACACGAGTTAACTCTGTCAGCTTCACATCCACACGAGTCAACTCCCTTAGCTTCACATCCACACGAGTCAACTCTGTCAGCTTCACATCCACACGAGGTAACTCCCTTAGCTTCACATCCACACGAGTTAACTCCCTTAGCTTCACATCCACAAGAGTTAACTCCCTCAGCTTCACATCCACACGAGTTAACTCCCTTAGCTTCACATCCACACGAGTCAACTCTGTCAGCTTCACATCCACACGAGGTAACTCTGTCAGCTTCACATCCACACGAGAGTCAACTCTGTCAGCTTCACATCCACACGAGGTAACTCCCTTAGCTTCACATCCACACGAGTTAACTCCCTTAGCTTCACATCCACACGAGTCAACTCTGTCAGCTTCACATCCACACGAGTCAACTCTGTCAGCTTCACATCCACACGAGTCAACTCTGTCAGCTTCACATCCACACGAGTCAACTCTGTCAGCTTCACATCCACACGAGTCAACTCTGTCAGCTTCACATCCACACGAGGTAACTCCCTTAGCTTCACATCCACACGAGTCAACTCTGTCAGCTTCACATCCACACGAGTTAACTCCCTTAGCTTCACATCCACACGAGTCAACTCTGTCAGCTTCACATCCACACGAGTTAACTCCCTTAGCTTCACATCCACACGAGTCAACTCTGTCAGCTTCACATCCACACGAGTTAACTCTGTCAGCTTCACATCCACACGAGTTAACTCCCTTAGCTTCACATCCACACGAGTTAACTCCCTTTGCTTCACATCCACACGAGTTAACTCTGTTAGCTTCACATCCACACGAGTTAACTGTCAGCTTCACATCCACACGAGTCAACTCTGTTAGCTTCACATCCACACGAGTCAACTGTCAGCTTCACATCCACACGAGGTAACTCCCTTAGCTTCACATCCACACGAGTCAACTCTGTCAGCTTCACATCCACACGAGTTAACTCCCTTAGCTTCACATCCACACGAGTCAACTCTGTCAGCTTCACATCCACACGAGTTAACTCTGTCAGCTTCACATCCACACGAGTTAACTCCCTTAGCTTCACATCCACACGAGTTAACTCCCTTTGCTTCACATCCACACGAGTTAACTCTGTTAGCTTCACATCCACACGAGTTAACTGTCAGCTTCACATCCACACGAGTCAACTCTGTCAGTTTCACATCCACACGAGGTAACTCCCTTAGCTTCACATCCACACGAGTCCAACTGTCAGCTTCACATCCACACGAGTTAACTCCCTAGCTTCACATCCACACGAGTTAACTCCCTTAGCTTCACATCCACACGAGTTAACTCCCTTAGCTTCACATCCACACGTGTTGGCAACAATGACAGAAACAGTATGCAGAAATAAACTGACGTTGCTTCAAATATGGTCAGTGCCAATGCCACGATTGAAAACAACAGATACAGCAGGAGTAGTAACACTGTACAGCAGTGTCAACACTATTGATCAGTACACAAACAGTAGTAGTAACACTGTACAGCAGTGTCAACACTATTGATCAGTACACAAACAGTAGTAGTAACACTGTACAGAAGTGTCAACACTATTGATCAGAACAAACAGTAGTAGTAACACTGTACAGCAGTGTCAACACTATTGATCAGTACACAAACAGTAGTAGTAACACTGTAGAATAGTGTCAACACTATTGATCAGTACACAAACAGTAGTAGTAACACTGTACAGCAGTGTCAACACTATTGATCAGTACACAAACAGTAGTAGTAACACTGTACAGCAGTGTCAACACTATTGATCAGTACACAAACAGTAGTAGTAACACTGTACAGCAGTGTCAACACTATTGATCAGTACACAAACAGTAGTAGTAACACTGTACAGCAGTGTCAACACTATTGATCAGTACACAAACAGTAGTAGTAACACTGTACAGCAGTGTCAACACTATTGATCAGTACACAAACAGTAGTAGTAACACTGTACAGCAGTGTCAACACTATTGATCAGTACACAAACAGTAGTAGTAACACTGTACAGCAGTGTCAACACTATTGATCAGAACACAAACAGTAGTAGTAACACTGTAGAATAGTGTCAACACTATTGATCAATACACAAACAGTAGTAGTAACACTGTACAGCAGTGTCAACACTATTGATCAGAACACAAACAGTAGTAGTAACACTGTACAGCAGTGTCAACACTATTGATCAGTACACAAACAGTAGTAGTAACACTGTACAGCAGTGTCAACACTATTGATCAGTACACAAACAGTAGTAGTAACACTGTACATAGTGTCAACACTATTGATCAGTACACAAACAGTAGTAGTAACACTGTACAGCAGTGTCAACACTATTGATCAGTACACAAACAGTAGTAGTAACACTGTACAGCAGTGTCAACACTATTGATCAGTACACAAACAGTAGTAGTAACACTGTACAGCAGTGTCAACACTATTGATCAGTACACAAACAGTAGTAGTAACACTGTACAGCAGTGTCAACACTATTGATCAGTACACAAACAGTAGTAGTAACACTGTACAGCAGTGTCAACACTATTGATCAGAACACAAACAGTAGTAGTAACACTGTACAGCAGTGTCAACACTATTGATCAGAACACAAACAGTAGTAGTAACACTGTACAGCAGTGTCAACACTATTGATCAGTACACAAACAGTAGTAGTAACACTGTACAGCAGTGTCAACACTATTGATCAGAACAAACAGTAGTAGTAACACTGTACAGCAGTGTCAACACTATTGATCAGAACACAAACAGTAGTAGTAACACTGTACAGCAGTGTCAACACTATTGATCAGTACACAAACAGTAGTAGTAACACTGTACAGCAGTGTCAACACTATTGATCAGTACACAAACAGTAGTAGTAACACTGTACAGCAGTGTCAACACTATTGATCAGTACACAAACAGTAGTAGTAACACTGTACAGCAGTGTCAACACTATTGATCAGTACACAAACAGTAGTAGTAACACTGTACAGCAGTGTCAACACTATTGATCAGTACACAAACAGTAGTAGTAACACTGTACAGCAATGTCACAACACTATTGATCAGAACACAAACAGTAGTAGTAACACTGTACAGCAGTGTCAACACTATTGATCAGTACACAAACAGTAGTAGTAACACTGTACAGCAGTGTCAACACTATTGATCAGTACACAAACAGTAGTAGTAACACTGTACAGAGTGTCAACACTATTGATCAGTACACAAACAGTAGTAGTAACACTGTACAGCAGTGTCAACACTATTGATCAGACACAAACAGTAGTAGTAACACTGTACAGCAGTGTCAACACTATTGATCAGAACAAACAGTAGTAGTAACACTGTACAGCAGTGTCAACACTATTGATCAGAACACAAACAGTAGTAGTAACACTGTACAGCAGTGTCAACACTATTGATCAGAACACAAACAGTAGTAGTAACACTGTACA
>NC_134892.1:25217526-25227526 GCF_041734735.1 Babylonia areolata
AAAGTACTGAACGTTACAGCCATTGTAATACATGGAAATACAACAAAAAGTACTGAACGTTATGGCCATTGTAATGCAGGGAAATACAACAAAAAGTACTGAACGTTACAGCCATCGTAATACAGGGAAATACAACAAAAAGTACTGAACGTTACAGCCATTGTAATACATGGAAATACAACAAAAAGTACTGAACGTTATGGCCATTGTAATACAGGGAAATACACCAAAAAGTACTGAACGTTATGGCCATTGAAATACATGGAAATACAACAAAAAGTACTGAACGTTATGGCCATTGTAATACAGGGAAATACAACAAAAAGTACTGAACAGTATGGCCATTGTAATACAGGGAAATACAACAAAAAGTACTGAACGTTATGGTCATTGTAATACAGGGAAATACAACAAAAAGTACTGAACGTTACAGCCATTGTAATACAGGGAAATACAACAAAAAGTACTGAACGTTATGGCCATTGAAATACATGGAAATACAACAAAAAGTACTGAACGTTATGGCCATTGTAATACAGGGAAATACAACAAAAAGTACTGAACAGTATGGCCATTGTAATACAGGGAAATACAACAAAAAGTACTGAACGTTATGGCCATTGTAATACAGGGAAATACAACAAAAAGTACTGAACAGTATGGCCCTTGTAATACAGGGAAATACAACAAAAAGTACTGAACGTTACGTGTGTTGGTTTGTGTGGTGTGACGCAACAGACTCTGTGTGTGTGTGTGTGTGTGTGTGTGTGTGTGTGTGTGTGTGTGTGTGTGTTTGTGTGTGTGTGTGTGGTGACACAACAGACTCTGTGTGTGTGTGTGTGTGTGTGTGTGTGTGTGGTGACACAACAGACTCTGTGTGTGTGTGTGTGTGTGTGTGTGTGTGTGTGTGTGGTGTGACACAATAGACTCTTAGTATGTGTGTTAGTGTGTGTGTGTGTGTGTGTGTGTGTGTGTGTGTGTGTGTGTGGTGTGACACAATAGACTCTTAGTGTATGTGCTAGTGTGTGTGTTTGTGTGTGTGTGTGTGTGTGATATGACACAATAGACTTAGTATGTGTGTTAGTGTGTGTGTGTGTGTGTGTGTGTGTGTGTGTGTGTGTGTGTGTGTTATGACACAACAGACTGTGTGGTGTACAGGTGAACCACCCACAGTACAAGGGCCGGGTGACAGTGGTGGACAAGTTCTCTCTACAGATCACCAGCATCCGAGCGGAGGACGAGGGTTGGTACGAGTGTGACGCCACCCTCATCAACTCGGACAACAAAGTCAACGGTAACGGTACCTGGATCTACCTTACCGTGCACTGTGAGTACACACCTGTCGGTCTGTCTGTCTGTTTGTCTGTCGGTGTGTTTGTCTGTCTGTCGGTGTGTTTGTCTGTCTGTCGGTGTGTTTGTCTGTCTGTCGGTGTGTTTGTCTGTCTGTCGGTGTGTTTGTCGGTCGGTCGGTCGGTCTCTGTCCATGTATGTATGTATGTATGTCCGTCACTTCGTCCATCCGTCTATCTATCTATCTGTCTGTCTGTCTGTCCCTATCTATCTATTTCTATCAATTTCTTCCTTTCTATCCATCTCTGTATCTATTTGTCGATATATTCATTCGTATTTTTCTGTCAGTCTGTCTATCTATCTAGCCATGATAAATATCTATCTATCTATCTACCTGTGTGTATTTATATCTACCTACCTAATTATAAAATCTGTATGTCTGTCTATCTATCTATCTATCTGTGTACCTGTGTGTATTCATATCTACCTACCTAATTATAATATTTGTCTGTCTATCTATCTATCTATCTATCTGTAGTATTCGTCTATCTGTCTACCTATCTATCTACTTACCTGTGTGTATTTATATTTTCCTACCTAATACCTATAATCACACTGCTTCCACTCGCGCTCAACACTGCTATTTGGCGTAACCCGCTCTGACATCATGAAGAAGACAAATCGCTTACTATGACGTTAGATAGATAGATATAGATTGATTGAAAGACAGAGATAGCACAGGTGTGTGTGTGTGTGTGTGTGTGTGTGTGTGTGAAGATAAAGCACCAACACGCACACCGTTTCACACACAACCCAATATTTCAAACGGTCGTCAGTGGAGGGTGGGTGGAGAGAGAGGTGTGGAATGACTGCACGTGCAGAGCTTTGAAGTGGCGGCCACATGACCTACTTTTCCTGCTGCTTTCACATTTGGCCTTCCAAAAGGTAGCAATCCCTTCAAGCCTCCGAGACATTTCTCCGGGGAGGAAAGGAAAAGAGATTATTGCTGAGGATGATAGAACGGATGAAATGACAGAACACAGCAAACGGCGGAGATCGACTGAAAGAAAGAAAGAAAGAGAGAAGAGACTAGAAACACAGAAATGAACCGCAAAAAAGCAAAGCGAAAGATGTTGCAAAGAATTTCCGCCCCCCCCCCTCCCCCCCCCCCCCCCCCCCCCCCCCCCTCTTAGCTCCCACCTCAAAAACTCCCCCCGGTATTTCGGTGATGGATTTGGTTCCATTCCATTTTCCGTCACACTTGTATTACGTTTTTCTGTTGTGGGAAATTGTGCCAAATGCTGGGCCGACCCATTGCAGAGAATGGGTAAATCGAAATTGGAAGCAAAAACCTGGACCTTGTGATTAAAAAAAAAAAAGAAATAAAAAAAAGATTATGACAATAAAATTAAAAAAACGAAGAACGGATTTCGACTGCACGTATTACAGTTGTTGTTGTTGTTGTTATTATTATTATTATTATTATTATGACCATTATTATGACCATTATTTGAAAGTGGTGACAGATGGTGTAGGACCGTATTTTGGTGACGTACAATACTCGGCCAGACAGGTGACAGTGAGGGGGGAGTTACACGCACGTCATGGTCCTGTACGTACATCAGTGGGTCACACCACGGCGGTGTTGTTATTCGTTTCCTTCTTCTCCTTCTTCTTGGTTCTCCTCCTCCTCCTCCTTCTTCGTTCTCGTTCTCCTTCTTTTTCTTTTTCTCCTTCTTCTTTTTCTTCTTCTTCTTGGTTCTTCTCCTCCTCCTTCTTGATTCTTGTTCTCCTCCTCCTCCTCCTCCTTCTTCGCTCTTCGTTCTTCGTTCTTGTTGTTCTTCTTCTTGTTCTTCTTCTTGTTGTTGTTGTTCTTCTTCCTTCTCCTTTCTTCTTCTTCTTGAGTTTCTTTTTTCATCATCATTATAACTGTTAGTCGTCCCTGTGCGCAGCCATCTTGTTTCCCTTTAACTTCCTGGTTGGTCGATCAATGGGGAGTTAAATACCTTTCCACTTGTGTTGCGTATTCATACGTGTTTGTGTGTCTGTGAGTGCGTGCGTGGGCTCTTGTGTACGTGCTCGTGTCGTCTGATCGGACAACGTGGAGGGGGGGGGGAAGAAAGAGGAGGAGGGGGTAGGGGGAGAGAGAGGGGGGGTTAGGGGGGTTAGGGGGATGGGGGGGGATAGGTGGAGGTAGTGAGAGGGAGGGAAGAGGTTGAACGGAAAGGAAGTTTTATTTCAAGAGGTAAGAGGGATCAGCACAATGTGTTTGCTTTTTTTACATCCGGCCCTCTGGGAGAGCGAGAGGCAGGGAGAGGAGAGACACACACACAGACAGAGAGGGAGAGACAGAGATGGAGTGAGAGGGTATTGAATTTTATATTCATTTATTTATGTTGGTGGGGTAATCGTATAACCAAACTCCGCATTTTTGGTTTTAACATGATTTTATTCTCAAAAGCATGTAAAGACATTGCGAACACATAGAGCAGCTTCAAGTCGGACCTTACGGTGTGCTCGGAAAACAACACAGGCACACAGTGAACACATAACACAGCGGCAGTATTATATAACAACATCAAATAGGAATTAAATCACGGAAGAACTCTGAAAGGAAACAACTAAGAAGTTCCCCAAAGGAAGGTGAAAATAAGATAAAAAAAGCGTCATATTCGTGTATAAACATACATATATAAATATACATACACTCATGCACACACAAACGACACAAATTTGTGTCATGCATACACGAACATAATCATGCCTCTGTACATACACACATGTACACGCATATATTCACATGAACACATATCTATTTCCACGCATATATGTATGATACGCATGATTATGTGTTGATGCATACATACACACACTTAAGTTATCATGGATATATGTGCACACATGATATAATTATATGATTTATTTTAAGCCCAGCTGTCAGCACTCACTCCTCTCTGCCTCTCTCTCCAATCCACTTCAACAAACGAACAGATAGTAAGGAAGGACAAATTTACACAAACGTCAAGCAAACAAACACAAAATGATTCAATAGAATGAAATAAAAATCACTTCCTGATTTGATCACCTTGTATGTGTGTCCGCTGTTTTTCGAACAGCCCTGGAAAGGAAATAGAAACGAGGACAGAAAAATGGAAATAGAAAATACAAACCCAAAACCAACCAACAACTCCAGGAAAAACGATGACAAAAATGACAAGAAAGAGACAGAGAGAGGTGGGAGACAGACAGACAGACAGACATAGAGACAGACACACACATAGACAGACAGACAGACCGAAGATGGAACAAGAGGTTGTGGCAGCAGAAGTGAAGTGTGTCAACAACACTTCGTTCACCTGACAGAATGAACTTCTCCCCCCATGCCCCACCACATTCCTCCCAAGACAAGATCTTTGCACTCATTGTTTTTGTCTTCTGCTAAATGTATGTCCCATAATGATGCCACTAGCTTTATTTTCCATTGGAAAGACTAGCACCCAGCCCGTCGGTGAATGACAATGCAGGCGAAGAAGTCCGTATGACCGAGGTTTGAACCAGCGGGGCCTTGTTTGGGTTCTGTGGCCAGGTGATCAATTCAGCAATCCACCGCTTGTCTCTCTCATGCTGAATGTCAGTGTATTGTTTAGGCTTTGTGACAACGAATTGTTGTTGTTGTTGTTGTTTTTTTACCTTGACATATCTGTCTGGCTGTCTGTGTCGACATTAGAAGAGGTGACAGGGTTTTGCCGTGTCCCTAACCTGACAGCTGTCCCTATGAGTTGTTAAGGACCACATGATACTGGTCATCAGAGACATGAGTTGTTAAGGACCACATGATACTGGTCATCAGAGACATGAGTTGTCAAGGACCACATGATACTGGTCATCAGAGACATGAGTTGTTAAGGACCACATGATACTGGTCATCAGAGACATGAGTTGTCAAGGACCACATGATACTGGTCATCAGAGACATGAGTTGTTAAGGACCAGGTGATACTGGTCATCAGAGACATGAGTTGTTAAGGACCAGATGATACTGGTCATCATAGACATGGCTTGTTAAGGACCGCATGATACTGGTCATCATAGACATGGATTGTTAAGGACTACATGACACTGGTCATCAGAGACATGAGTTGTTAAGGACCACATGATACTGGTCATCAGAGACATGAGTTGTTAAGGACCACATGATACTGGTCATCAGAGACATGGATTGTTAAGGACCACATGATACTGGTCATCAGAGACATGAGTTGTTAAGGACCAGATGATACTGGTCATCATAGACATGGATTATTAAGGACCACATGATACTGGTCATCAGAGACATGAGATGTTAAGGACCAGGTGATGCTGATCATCAGAGACATGAGATGTTAAACATAATACTGGTCATCAGAGACATGGATTGTTAAGGACCAGGTGATACTGGTCATCGGAGACATGAGATGTTAAACATAATACTGGTCATCAGAGACATGAGATGTTAAGGACCAGGTGATACTGGTCATCAGAGACATGAGATGTTAAGGACCACATAATACTGGTCATCAGAGACATGGATTGTTAAGGACCACATAATACTGGTCATCAGAGACATGAGATGTTAAACATGATACTGGTCATCAGAGACATGGATTGTCAAGGACTACATGATACTGGTCATCAGAGACATGGATTGTCAAGGACCACATGATACTGGTCATCAGAGACATGGATTGTCAAGGACCACATGATACTGGTCATCAGAGACATGGATTGTTAAGGACCAGGTGATACTGGTCATCAGAGACATGGATTGTCAAGGACCAGGTGACAGGATCTTCTCAGCGCGGTCTGTGTGTTAAGGAGAGTTCCCCGCTAAGGCCCCCAGCTGACGTCATGCACGTCACGGCGAGAACCCCGAGAGCAGGAAGTGGTGTCACGTGCTGTCAGCTGCCAAGGAAATCGATTGGCTGAAAGCTGACGACGATTGTTTTCCAACAGGAAAGGTCGCAATCGTGGGGTGTGTGCCATTTTATGTCACTGTGCTTTATCCGGTTACCTGTAAGTCAGTGTTTGTCACTGTGCTATGTCTGGTTACCTGTCAGTCTGTGTTCATCACTGTGCTATGTCTGGTTACCTGTAAGTCTGTGTTCATCACTGTGCTATGTCTGGTTACCTGTCAGTCTGTGTTCATCACTGTGCTATGTCTGGTTACCTGTCAGCCTGTGTTCATCACTGTGCTATGTCTGGTTACCTGTCAGTCTGTGTTCATCACTGTGCTATGTCTGGTTACCTGTCAGTCTGTGTTCATCACTGTGCTGTCTGGTTACCTGTAGGTCTGTGTTCATCACTGTGCTATGTCTGGTTACCTGTCAGTCTGTGTTCATCACTGTGCTATGTCTGGTTACCTGTCAGTCTGTGTTCATCACTGTGCTATGTCTGGTTACCTGTCAGTCTGTGTTCATCACTGTGCTATGTCTGGTTACCTGTCAGTCTGTGTTCATCACTGTGCTATGTCTGGTTACCTGTAGGTCTGTGTTCATCACTGTGCTATGTCTGGTTACCTGTGAGTCTGTGTTCATCACTGTGCTATGACTGGTTACCTGTCAGTCTGTGTTCATCACTGTGCTATGACTGGTAAAACCTGTAAGTCTGTGTTCATCACTGTGCTATGACTGGTTACTTGTAAGTCTGTGTTCATCACTGTGCTATGTCTGGTTACCTGTCAGTCTGTGTTCATCACTGTGCTATGACTGGTAAAACCTGTAAGTCTGTGTTCATCACTGTGCTATGACTGGTAATACCTGTAAGTCTGTGTTCATCACTGTGCTATGACTGGTAAAACCTGTAAGTCTGTGTTCATCATTGTGCTATGTCTGGTTACCTGTCAGTCTGTGTTCATTTAGAATAGAGTAGGGTCTTGTTTACTGTCTTCAGAATTCTCATTACAATCCTGATACATCAGAATTTGCTTTCGCATCTCTCTCTCTCTCTCTCTCTCTCTCTCTCTCTCTCTCTCTCTCTCTCTCTGTTTCTGTGTGTGTACGACTTTGGATCTGTGCGTTAGTACCACACGAAACCGACATTCCCTCTTCCTTCTTTCCATCATAGACCAACATCATTTTGCTGATGAATCTGTACGAACACTGGTATGGATTACATGGATCTTTAACGTGTATATTCCATCTTTACCCCGGTGCAGACACACATGTGCGTGGATGCTGCACGACGATACAATGTTTACTGTAATCATTGTAGTGAAGTCTGTATCTTTCGGGACGGAGAAAGATGTGTTCTCCTGGTTGTCCCCAGCCTTTGATGTTGTAGTTGAGAATCATTCGTTCTATGGCGGAAACGGAACGTTCCTATGGAAAACAATACAGGTGGCTTGGAACAGCCGATATGTCAGACCTGTAAATTCAAACTAGTTAGTCACTGTCAGTGGATCAATTAGGGAGTGTGGTGATCAAACACACACACACACACACACACACACACACACACACACACTCTCTCTCTCTCTCTCTCTCTCTCTCTCTCTCTCTCTCTCTCTCTTTTTCATAATAAAGACAACAAAACTAAATCAGTCTTTACAAAAAGAAGAAAAAAATCATCACAGCAATTTAAATCATCGAATGAAGGTCTTAATTTGATGAAGGCTTCATTGTTCATGAAGGTTTCATTGTTCATGTCAGGGGTCTTGATTTGATGAAGGCTTCATTGTTCATGAAGGTTTCATTGTTCATGTCAGGGGTCTTGATTTGATGAAGGTTTCATTGTTCATGTCAGGGGTCTTGTGTTGATGAAAGTTTCATTGTTCATGTCAGGGGTCTTGATTTGATGAAGGTTTCATTGTTCATGTCAGGGGTCTTGATTTGATGAAGGTTTCATTGTTCATGTCAGGGGTCTTGATTTGATGAAGGTTTCATTGTTCATGTCAGGGGTCTTGATTTGATGAAGATTCCCTTGTTGGAGGTGATGAGTCTTGAAGAATACACTGTGAAACTCAGTCCTTCAAGAGAGGTTGTTCAGAAGCAAGGCCAGCTCCGTGAGAATGATGGAGGACCAAGGGAGCCCTCTGGCAGCGAAGAAAGCAGCCAGGAAGGAAGAAGACAATGGCTGAGGAGAAGACTCCTAAAACGAGAAATCCGATATGTATGAATGAAGATAATAACCACTGTGTTTCGTCTACATTCCAAACATCTTCCGGACTTAGTCACTAGGGAGTGGAGGAGAGACAATGGACAGGTGTGCATGTGTGTGTGGCGGGTGGCGGGGGTGGGGGGTGTAGGGGTTCGAACAGATCATCAGTCAAGTCCAAGACAAGCGGGAGGCTTTGCATAATTATGACCCTGCAGACAGCACAAGAGAGACGGAGGAGGTGGGGAGAAGGGGGAGTAGGGGCGGGGACATGTGGAACTCCCACTTCAAATCATCTCTGGCTGCATGATGGAAAGGTGATGTGGAGGGGCGGGGGAATTGGAGGGCGGGGGATGGGGGGTGGAGAGACAGAGGTAGTGAAGGAACAGAACAGTCACAGAGCTAAAAGACCTCATCTGTTTTCATCTGTGGTCTCCAAAGATAGTGAGGGGATGGGTGGGGGGTGAGGGCCAGGGACTTCTCTGTTCTGTCAGCCCCACAGCCTGTGTGACACGAGGGCCAGAGTGAGACATCAGAAACTGGGGGAGTGGGGGTTGGGGGGGTGAGGGACAGGGACCTCTCTGTTCTGTCAGCCCCACAGCCTGTGTGACACGAGGGCCAGAGTGAGACATCAGAAACTGGGGGATGGGGTGGGGGGGGGGTGAGGGACAGGGACCTCTCTGTTCTGTCAGCCCCACAGCCTGTGTGACACGAGGGCCAGAGTGAGACATCAGAAACTGGGGGATGGGGTGGGGGGGGGGGGGGGTGAGGGACAGGGACTTCTCTGTTCTGTCAGCCCCACAGCCTGTGTGACACGAGGGCCAGAGTGAGACATCAGAAACTGGGGGAGTGGGGGGGGGGGGCAGAACAAAGTCCAAGGTTGAGCCAATGGTATTCCTGACAACGCCATGAGAGCAGCCGCTGTCTGGTTGACACCCACTGTTTGCAGTCAGTGAAATCTATGGGGGGATCTTTTTTCTGTCACCTGCTGCACTTTTCTGCTCTCCAAAGAAAGACGATTGGTTTTCCTGTCCAAGAGCCAGAACACGTAGGGTGGCGAATCATACCGTTTGAAGTTGTGAATGTCTGTACATCAAACCGGACCGCCTCGGGGTAGGGGTATATTGGAGAAAGGACAGTTTGAAACATTGGAGAGAATGGCAGCTTGGAAGGATTGTGAACAAAGAATACTTTGAAACGATGTCAGGAAATGGAATTTTGATTGTTCCAGCTAGAGGAAACTTTGAAACGGTCAGGAAATGGAATTTTTAAATGTTTTAGATAAAGGAAACTTTGAAACCCTCTATATATTCATTCAAGAATTCAGAATTTAGAAACGTTCCAGAGGAAGAACAAAACAAAAACAAAACTTGAACTGTTTCGAAGAAAGGAAACCTTTGCCATGTTCTGAGGAAAAGAAATCCTGACACATTGCAGAGAGGTGAAACCTGTCAACCCACTGCCACAGTCTGCAGTGGAAGGGGAGGGATGGAGAAAAGAAATCCTGACACATTGCAGAGAGGTGAAACCTGTCAACCCACTGCCACAGTCTACAGTGGAAGGGGAGGGATGGAGAAAA
>NC_134892.1:25232526-25245026 GCF_041734735.1 Babylonia areolata
TTCCTTGAATCTCTGCATGTGTGCGTGCGCGAAAAATGAATACAAAATAGAAATGCATCTCTCTCTCTCTCTCTCTCTCTCTCTCTCTCTCTCTCTCTCTCTCTCTCTCTCTCTCATCGTCCCTTTTTGAGGGCAGGATGAAAATCCAGTGTGCTTATTCCTCTTGCCCTGAATGAAAATGGTCGTTCGTGCCCCTTCTCCCCACCCGCCCCCCCGGCTACCCCCCCCCCCCCCTCCCATCCCTCTCCCTCCCCTCCCTTCCCTCTCTCCCTCTCTCTCTCTCTCCCTCTCTCTTTCCCTATCGCCTTCTCTCCCTCCTCTCTCTCCCTCCCTTTCTCTCCCTCCCTTTCTCTCCCTCTCCCCCTCTCTCCCCCTCTCTCCCTCTCTCTCCCCCCACTCTCTCCCCATCCTTCCTCTCTCTCTTGGCCCCCACCACCCCACGCCCCTCCCTCCTTCCCCCTGAGTTCTTTAAGATGGAGCGGCCCCATCCCCATTTCCGGTGTATAAAAGAAGTCTGGAAGCGACATGGTCCGTTTTGTGTAACGTTTAATTACCACACCAGCCACATGCCGGGGTGGAGATGGGGGTGTGGTGTGGAGTGACGGCAGTGTGGCCAGTGACCGTTCCGTACAGCTGAAGTCATGCCCTGAAGTGTGTCTGGAACCAGGCAGAGACAGAGCAAACAGCGAGTCAAAGGTGGAGATGGGATTGGGGAAAGAATCACTTCGTCACCCAATGCCCCTCCACAGACTGGGGGGCGTCGTCAGTCCTCTGTGTGTGTGTGTGTGTGTGTGTGTGTGTGTGTCTGTGTCTGTGTGTGTGTGTCTGTGTCTGTGTGTGTGTGTGGGGGGGGGGGGGGTCCTGTGTAAAGTATGGAGTCTGGGGGATGTTGAAGGGGGTGGACTTTCTGAGAGGGGCTGGGGTCAAATCTGTTTCTGTCCAACTAACACTTCTATCACGTGGTGTGTGTGTGTTTGAGGGTGGGGGGGGGGAGTGTTATGGTAATTCTAAAGATAGTCCTTTCTTTAGATCTGTATCGACTGCTCAAAGCCATGTTTGGTTTATAAAACAAAAATGAAATAAATAATCAGATAAAATATAAAGGCTCTGTTGATGAAAGAGAAAGGGATGGGGAGAGAGAGAGGGAGAAAGAGATTAGAAGGACAGGCACAGAGACAGAGATAGAGACAGATGCACACATGTAGTGAGGGAGGCACACAGAGAGAGACAGAGATGATGTCGTCAGTACGGCCGCAAGCAGATGGAACACACACAGATGACGTGGTATGGTGCACACACCGCTAGCAGGCCGCCCCCTCAGCCCTCTCCTGGCCGTCTGTCTGTATCCATGCCTGGCTGTCTGTGCGGTTGTGTCTGTATGAATGACTGGCTGTCTGGCTGTCTGTCTGGCTGTCTGTGTGACGCTGTGAGTGACGCCGTCAGTGGCTCTCCAGTGAAGGAGGGTGAGATGTGCTGACGGCCAGATCTCACTGTCTGCTGATGTTCCGTTCGCTGTCTTGTGGGAATCTCTCTCTGTCTGTCTGTCTGTCTGTCTCTGTGTGTGTGTGTGTGTGTACGGCGTCATGAGAAACAGACAAACAGACAAATTGTGTGCGCTCATGTGTTTGTTCCAACAACCCAAACCGGAAAATAGAGTGGGTAGGGCGTATAATGCACTCTGTTATAGCGTTCAGAATCAAACACATTACAAAATATGTGTGGAGTGGTCAGTTTTGACCTTCGTCTTGTTTTGCTATCGAAGTTGAACTTTCTACAGAACTTTGCCAAGGACATCCCTGAGTTGCCGTGGGTTCTTTTCGGTGCGCTGAGTGTGTTCTGCACACAGGACCTCGGTTTATCGTCTGATCTGAATGTCATCGTGCAAATCATGTTACTCTGTCATACTTGTCACCGTATCACCTACCATCTACCTCGGGCTGCTGGGGAAGTGTCCATACCTCTGACAGGTCTTTATTTCCGGTCCTCTGACAGGAGGAGTTGATTTCCTGTCCTGGTTTTGGCCTCCCGTCTTCAGCTGTTGAGGTTGTCATGGTTTCACCACTCTACAGTGATGATTGTCAGGACCTACAGTGGTGATACCTACAGTGATGATTGTCAGGACCTACAGTGATGTCTGTCAGTGATGTACAGTGATGTCTGTCAGTGATGTCTGTCAGTGATGTACAGTGATGTCTGATGTCTGTCAGTGATGTACAGTGATGTCTGTCAGTGATGTACAGTGATGTCTGATGTCTGTCAGTGATGTACAGTGATGTCTGTCAGTGATGTCTGATGTCTGTCAGTGATGTACAGTGATGTCTGTCAGTGATGTACAGTGATGTCTGTCAGTGATGTCTGATGTCTGTCAGTGATGTCTGATGTCTGTCAGTGATGTACAGTGATGTCTGTCAGTGATGTCTGTCAGTGATGTACAGTGATGTCTGTCAGTGATGTACAGTGATGTCTGTCAGTGATGTCTGATGTCTGTCAGTGATGTACAGTGATGTCTGTCAGTGATGTCTGTCAGTGATGTACAGTGATGTCTGTCAGTGATGTACAGTGATGTCTGTCAGTGATGTACAGTGATGTCTGTCAGTGATGTACAGTGATGTCTGATGTCTGTCAGTGATGTACAGTGATGTCTGTCAGTGATGTACAGTGATGTCTGATGTCTGTCAGTGATGTACAGTGATGTCTGTCAGTGATGTACAGTGATGTCTGTCAGTGATGTCTGATGTCTGTCAGTGATGTACAGTGATGTCTGATGTCTGTCAGTGATGTACAGTGATGTCTGTCAGTGATGTACAGTGATGTCTGTCAGTGATGTACAGTGATGTCTGTCAGTGATGTCTGTCAGTGATGTACAGTGATGTACAGTGATGTCTGTCAGTGATGTACAGTGATGTCTGTCAGTGATGTCTGTCAGTGATGTACAGTGATGTCTGTCAGTGATGTACAGTGATGTCTGTCAGTGATGTCTGTCAGTGATGTACAGTGATGTACAGTGATGTCTGTCAGTGATGTACAGTGATGTCTGTCAGTGATGTCTGTCAGTGATGTACAGTGATGTCTGTCAGTGATGTCTGTCAGTGATGTACAGTGATGTCTGTCAGTGATGTCTGATGTCTGTCAGTGATGTACAGTGATGTCTGTCAGTGATGTTCAGTGATGTCTGTCAGTGATGTCTGTCAGTGATGTCTGATGTCTGTCAGTGATGTACAGTGATGTCTGTCAGTGATGTACAGTGATGTCTGTCAGTGATGTACAGTGATGTCTGATGTCTGTCAGTGATGTACAGTGATGTCTGTCAGTGATGTACAGTGATGTCTGCACTGATGCTGACATGGGGGGGAGACAGGCTGGCAGAAAGTATGACACGAGTTTCTTCCCTTGGCAACACGTGTCACAGAAGTGAATTCCCTTGGCAATGAGTGTCACAAGAGTGCCTTCCCTTGGTAATGCGTGTCGTGTTACTCAACGACCGAAGCTGCAGTTATCTATCTTTTTTTCACGCCAACTATACTTGAGCTGTGTAGAAAAGGACAGGTACCTGCATTTTTCTCTTCTTTTTTTAGTGTTGCTAATCTGTTTGTTAATTGTCGCATTTAACATTTTCTGTTCACACACATTACGCACACACACGTACTGGCGCACATTACGCACACATGCGTACCACACGATGACGCCTATTTCACGTGGGTTTCCCGCATTTCTCACTGCACAACACCCTGAAAACGATGTGTGTAATGTCTGCCTTCATCGCAAAGAGATCAGGGAAATCTCCCAAACAGTACTCTTCCAGACGACCGCTGATCCTCAGACATATTTATCGGTTTTTGACATCCTCCGCTGACATCAAGGCGCCCTCTTGCGGCCACAAGTTGGCCTGATAGCCAGGGAAAGACAAGCCGGCATGCGGTGTGTGGCGAAGAGAAGGGCTACCATCAGGCAGGGAATGGGGACGTTGTGCAATGCAAGGTGGTGATGAAACACCTGATAATCCCCCTGTCTTAGCGGCAACCCCTGCAGCGGATTGGAGCAGGGGAAAGGGTTAAGCCTTTTCTGGCACTGTGAGAGGGCTTTTAAGGTCAGGGGGCTGGGGGTGGGGGGTGGGGATGAGGGAGGGAGGGAGTGATGAGGAAAGAACAGCGATCTTCTCGTGATCACTGCCAACGACCATGTTTTCCTTGGTGTATGTGTGTGTGTGTGTGTGTGTGTGTGTGTGTGTGTGTGTGTGTGTGTGTGTGTGTGTGTGTGTGTGTGTGTGTGTGTGTGTGTGTGTGTGTGTGTGTGTGTGTGTGTGAACCATGATGTGTGTCAGAGAAACTGTGATGTAGGTTAAGGTGTGATAGTGGGGTGTAGGTTGTGGGATGTAGGTTAAGGTGTAAAAATGGCCGAAATCAGCTGAGCTCAGTTCCTTCATGTCTCATACAGTAAATGCCAGCATGTGTGTGGCGCTGTTGAAGACCCGTCAGTGGATCTCTGACTGAGATTTATGGGCATGTGTTAATCTCTCTCTCTCTCGCTCTCTCTCTCTCTCTCTCTCTCTCTCTCTCTGTCTCTCTCTGTTTCTCTGTCTCTCTCTCCCACCCCCCCTCTCTCTCCCTGTCTCTACTCCTCCGCCACCTGTGTCTGTCCCTGTCTATCTCAGTGTGCTGAGTATATGTGTAATGATTGTTCTGCTGCAACCCATCATCAGGGCAATGACCTGTGTGTGTGTGTGTGTGTGTGTGTGTGTGTGTCCATCTCTGTCCCCCGGTCTCTCTCACCCTCTGTTCCACTCTCTCACTCTGTACCCCCCCTCCATGCCCCCCCCCCCTCCCTCCCTCCCCCCATTTCCTGTGGCCTGTCCATGACAGACGGAAGAGGAAGAAGCCCCGACCCTCTGTCCGCCTGTCTGCCTGTTGCCTAGCAACGACCCCACCCCTCTCCCTCCCGTTACCGCCCCACTCCTTCACACACACACACACACACACACACACACACACACACACACGAGAGAGAGAGAGAGAGAGAGATCTGGGACGCAACTGGGTTCGAATCCCAGTCTGTGCGTCTGGTGGTTGCAGAGCAGATTGTTTTTGATATGATCCTCCAGGTCAACAGATGTCCAGACCTGTTAGAGCTTTGATCCCCTCTGTGTGTGGACACTTACAAAGTTCAAACTAGCATCTTGTATATCCCGAAACCCGCGTCATCGTTCGGTGGGATGTGGACAAACATCACCAGCCTGTACCCTCTCTGAAAACGGAGTATGACTGCCTGCATGATTGAGTAAAAACGGTCATGTAAAACGTCACTCGTGCATACCAGTGGATGTAGAAGTTGTAGCCCACGAATGGAGAAGAAGAGGAAGAGGGGGAGGAGGAGAAAAAGAAAAAGAGGAGAAAGAGGAGGAGAAGAAGAGGTGCGGGAAGAAAAAGAAGAAGAGGAGGAAAAAGAGGAGGAAGAAAGCTACAAGGGAGTGTGCCAGGAGAGCGCCAGCCACTGACGTTGGACATCCCTCACCATAGTGATTTGAAAGGAAACAGCAACAAACATCTTGTGTGCACTTGATGTGATGTTATTCGTCTCTCGTTTCTTCTGTCTGTCTCTTGTCCCCTCCAGTTTTTCCCTCACTTGGTCCTTTCCATCTTCCTCCCCCACCCCCCACTCCGTCCTTTCCATCTTCCTCCCCCACCCCCAGCCCCCTGTCCTTTCCATCTTCCTCCCCCACCCCCCACCCCGTCCTTTCCATCTTCCTCCCCCACCCCCCTGTCCTTTCCATCTTCCTCCCCCCCCCCCGTCCTTTCCATCATCTTCCCCCACCCCCACCCCCCTGTGCTTTCCATCATCTTCCCCCACCCCACCCCCCTGTCCTTCCATCTTCCTCCCCCACCCCCCTGTCCTTTCCATCTTCCTCCCCCCCCCACCCCCCTGTCCTTTCCATCTTCCTCCCCCACCCCCACCCCACCCCGTCCTTTCCATCTTCCTCCCCCACCCCCACCCCCCTGTCCTTTCCATCATCCTCCCCCACCCCCACCCCGTCCTTTCCATCTTCCTCCCCCACCCCCACCCCGTCCTTTCCATCATCTTCCCCCACCCCCCATCCCGTCCTTTCCATCTTCCTCCCCCACCCCCACCCCGTCCATTCCATCTTCCTCCCCCACCCCCACCCCCCTGTCCTTTCTATCATCTTCCCCCACTCCCACCCCGTCCATTCCATCTTCCTCCCCCACCCCCACCCCCCTGTCCTTTCCATCATCCTCCCCCACTCTCATCCTCCCCCACTCCCACCCCCTGTCCTTTCCATCATCCTCCCCCACTCCCACCCCCTGTCCTTTCCATCTTCCTCCCCCTCCACCCCGTCCTTTCCATCTTCCTCCACCACCCCCACCACCCTGTTCTTTCCATCATCCTCCCCCACCCCCACCCCCTGTCCTTTCCATCATTCTCCCCCCCCCAACCCCCCGTCCTTTCCATCTTCCTCCCCCACCCCCCCGTCCTTTCCATCTTCCTCCCCCACCCCACCCTCCGTCCTTTCCATCTTCCTCCCCCACCCCAACCCCCCGTCCTTTCCATCTTCCTCCCCCACCCCCACCCCCCGTCCTTTCCATCTTCCTCCCCCACCCCCACCCCCCTGTCCTTTCCATCATTCTCTCCCCCCCCACCCCCCGTCCTTTCCATCTTCCTCCCCCACCCCCACTCCCACCCCGTCCATTCCATCTTCCTCCCCCACCCCCACTCCCACCCCGTCCATTCCATCTTCCTCCCCCACCCCCACCCCCCTGTCCTTTCCATCATCCTCCCCCACTCCCACCCCCCGTCCTTTCCATCATCCTCCCCCACTCCCACCCCCTGTCCTTTCCATCATCCTCCCCCACTCCCACCCCCTGTCCTTTCCATCTTCCTCCCCCTCCACCCCGTCCTTTCCATCTTCCTCCCCCACCCCCACCCCCTGTCCTTTCCATCATTCTCCCCCCCCCCCAACCCCCCGTCCTTTCCATCTTCCTCCCCCACCCCCCGTCCTTTCCATCTTCCTCCCCCACCCCCACCCCCCGTCCTTTCCATCTTCCTCCCCCACCCCCACCCCCCGTCCTTTCCATCTTCCTCCCCCACCCCCACCCCCCTGTCCTTTCCATCATTCTCCCCCCCCCACCCCCCGTCCTTTCCATCTTCCTCCCCCACCCCCACCCCCACCCCGTCCATTCCATCTTCCTCCCCCACCCCCACTCCCACCCGTCTCTGTCTCTCTGTCCTCAACACCAATTCCCCCTACCCCCCACCCCCCCCCCCCATTCCTCCCAACACAAACAAGCTATTTGAATGGCGACTATAATGCGACAGTAGTCAGTGAAAATGTTTCCAGACAGAACCTCGTGTTTCTAGGGGAAAAAATCTTTACACACACAGGGAGAAAATAAAGGGCATTCTTCATATTGATTGTCATTTTGCAGTTGAAATAAACAACTTTTACCGACACGTCTATGAAATAAAGAACCATTACAAATGCTCCCAGGGAATAAAAACTATCACTCAAACTGCTGTAGATTAAACCACCTTTACTAGCACTGCTGGAAAATGACCATTTATTCACACTCCAAGGAAATCAGACTTTAAAGTCACACTCCAAGGAAATCAGACTTCCAAGGAAATCAGACTTTAAAGTCACACTCCAAGGAAATCAGACTTTTAAGTCACACTTCAAGGAAATCAGACTTTTAAGTCACACTCCAAGGAAATCAGACTTTTAAGTCACACTCCTGGGAAGTTAAAAACCTCTCTGTTCCTTTCGCCTTCAGTGAATCCCCCACCCCCCCGTGCCCCCACCACCACCACCATACTCTATCGCCCCCCCCTCCCCCTCCCCATTCCTCTCTGTTTCACCCTCAGGTTGTGCGTCTGGTGATGGTACGGTGTGTGGTGATGGTACGGTGTGTGTGGTGATGGTACGGTGTGTGTCTGGTGATGGTACGGTGTGTGGTGATGGTACGGTGTGTGTCTGGTGATGGTACGGTGTGTGTGTGGTGATGGTACGGTGTGTGGTGATGGTACGGTGTGTGGTGATGGTACGGTGTGTGGTGATGGTACGGTGTGTGGTGATGGTACGGTGTGTGTGTGGTGATGGTACGGTGTGTGGTGATGGTACGGTGTGTGGTGATGGTACGGTGTGTGTGGTGATGGTACGGTGTGTGTGGTGATGGTACGGTGTGTGGTGATGGTACGGTGTGTGGTGATGGTACGGTGTGTGGTGATGGTACGGTGTGTGGTGATGGTACGGTGTGTGCAGTGTGTGGTGATGGTACGGTGTGTGGTGATGGTACGGTGTGTGGTGATGGTACGGTGTGTGGTGATGGTACGGTGTGTGTGTGGTGATGGTACGGTGTGTGGTGATGGTACTGTGTGTGTGTGGTGATGGTACGGTGTGTGTGTGGTGATGGTACGGTGTGTGGTGATGGTACGGTGTGTGTGTGGTGATGGTACGGTGTGTGTGTGGTGATGGTACGGTGTGTGGTGATGGTACGGTGTGTGTGTGGTGATGGTACGGTGTATGTGTGGTGATGGTACGGTGTATGTGTGGTGATGGTACGGTGTGTCTGGTGATGGTACGGTGTGTGGTGATGGTACGGTGTGTGGTGATGGTACGGTGTGTGGTGATGGTACGGTGTGTGTCTGGTGATGGTACGGTGTGTGTCTGGTGATGGTACGGTGTGTGTGTGGTGATGGTACGGTGTGTGTGTGGTGATGGTACGGTGTGTGGTGATGGTACGGTGTGTGGTGATGGTACGGTGTGTGGTGATGGTACGGTGTGTGTGTGGTGATGGTACGGTGTGTGTGTGGTGATGGTACGGTGTGTGTGTGGTGATGGTACGGTGTGTCTGGTGATGGTACGGTGTGTCTGGTGATGGTACGGTGTGTGTGTGGTGATGGTACGGTGTGTCTGGTGATGGTACGGTGTGTCTGGTGATGGTACGGTGTGTGTCTGGTGATGGTACGGTGTGTCTGGTGATGGTACGGTGTGTGGTGATGGTACGGTGTGTCTGGTGATGGTACGGTGTGTGTCTGGTGATGGTACGGTGTGTGTGGTGATGGTACGGTGTGTGGTGATGGTACGGTGTGTGTGTGGTGATGGTACGGTGTGTGTCTGGTGATGGTACGGTGTGTGTGGTGATGGTACGGTGTGTGTGGTGATGGTACGGTGTGTGTGGTGATGGTACGGTGTGTGTCTGGTGATGGTACGGTGTGTGGTGATGGTACGGTGTGTGTGGTGATGGTACGGTGTGTCTGGTGATGGTACGGTGTGTGGTGATGGTACGGTGTGTGGTGATGGTACGGTGTGTGTGTGGTGATGGTACGGTGTGTGTGTGGTGATGGTACGGTGTGTGTGGTGATGGTACGGTGTGTCTGGTGATGGTACGGTGTGTCTGGTGATGGTACGGTGTGTGTCTGGTGATGGTACGGTGTGTGTCTGGTGATGGTACGGTGTGTGGTGATGGTACGGTGTGTGTGTGGTGATGGTACGGTGTGTGGTGATGGTACGGTGTGTGTCTGGTGATGGTACGGTGTGTGTCTGGTGATGGTACGGTGTGTGGTGATGGTACGGTGTGTGTGGTGATGGTACGGTGTGTGTCTGGTGATGGTACGGTGTGTGGTGATGGTACGGTGTGTGTGGTGATGGTACGGTGTGTCTGGTGATGGTACGGTGTGTGGTGATGGTACGGTGTGTGGTGATGGTACGGTGTGTCTGGTGATGGTACGGTGTGTCTGGTGATGGTACGGTGTGTCTGGTGATGGTACGGTGTGTGGTGATGGTACGGTGTGTGTCTGGTGATGGTACTGTGTGTGTGGTGATGGTACGGTGTGTGGTGATGGTACGGTGTGTGGTGATGGTACGGTGTGTGTGGTGATGGTACGGTGTGTGGTGATGGTACGGTGTGTGTGGTGATGGTACGGTGTGTGGTGATGGTACGGTGTGTGTGTGGTGATGGTACGGTGTGTGGTGATGGTACGGTGTGTGTCTGGTGATGGTACGGTGTGTGGTGATGGTACGGTGTGTGTGGTGATGGTACGGTGTGTGTGGTGATGGTACGGTGTGTGGTGATGGTACGGTGTGTGGTGATGGTACTGTGTCTGGTGATGGTACGGTGTGTGGTGCTTTTAGAACTTCGTGCCCCCTCTCTCTTCCCGTCAGAAGAGAAGACCGGAAAAGGAATTAGAAGGGCGGCAACTCTTGGTAAGGGGACTGCAGTCACACACTTCCGGCGTTGAGGGCTGGAGACGAAAACGGCTTCCGATTGGCTGCATCGGGGTGAAAAGTGAAAGAGGGGATCACATGACACCGTGACGTCATTCCCTGGTCCCTGTCTCTGTGGGGGGAGATTTAAGTGTGGTGGTTTGTCTGTCTGTCTGTCTGTTTGCCTCTCTGTCTGTCTGTCTGTCTGTCTGCCTCTCTGTCTGTCTGTCTGTCTGCCTCTCTGTCTGTCTGTCTGTCTGTCTGCCTCTCTGTCTGTCTGCCTGCCTGCCTGTCTGTCTGTGTTTGTCTGTCTGTCTGTCTACCTGCTTGCCTGTCTGTCTGCCTGGCTGCCTGTCTGTGTTTGTCTGCCTGCCTGCCTGTCTCTGTTGGTCTGTCTGTCTGTATGTTTGTATGTCTGTGTGACTTTCCATTCGTCTGTCTTTGCTATAGTCTCTATGTATGTCTCTGCCTCTCTCTGCGTGTGTGTGTGTGTGTGTGCGTGTGCGTGCGTGCGTACATGCGTGTATGTGTGTGTGTGTGTGTTTGCGTGAGAGAGAGCGTTCGTGTGCGCGTTGGCGAGTGTGTGTGTGTTTGTGTGTGTGTGTGCGTGTCCTGACCTGTGCGGACAGTGAGTATCAGCCCGTCACAGCGTGGTCTGTCTTCACGGGGACATTCAGCACAGCGTGGTCTGTCTTCACGGGGACATTCAGCACAGCGTGGTCTGTCTTCACGGGGACATTCAGCACAGCGTGGTCTGTCTTCACGGGGACATTCAGCACAGCGTGGTCTGTCTTCACGGGGACATTCAGCACAGCGTGGTCTGTCTTCACGGGGACATTCAGCACAGTGTGGTCTGTCTTCACGGGGACATTCAGCACAGCGTGGTCTGTCTTCACGGGGACATTCAGCACAGCGTGGTCTGTCTTCACGGGGACATTCAGCACAGTGTGGTCTGTCTTCACGGGGACATTCAGCACAGTGTGGTCTGTCTTCACGACATTCAGCACAGCGTGGTCTGTCTTCACGGGGACATTCAGCACAGCGTGGTCTGTCTTCACGGGGACATTCAGCACAGCGTGGTCTGTCTTCACGGGGACATTCAGCACAGCGGAAGGGGGGCGGGGGGAGGGGGACTTTTTCCGGGGGTGACGGGGAGTTAGGAAGGGGGGGAGGGGGCGTGAATTGAAAGAGTAGCGGGGATTTACAGGGAACGCCGGTTTTGAACGAGGGCTTCACACGACAAATGGGGTCGGGTTTCTCCTCTCTGCACTTTGTCACAACTATACACCCCCCTTACCCCTACCCCTCACACACCTCCACCCTCCCCATCAACCCCCGCCCCCTCTCCCGTCTTTCCCCCTCCCCCCACCCCCCTTCGCTCCATTTCCCCACTGTTGACAGCTGACTCCTTATCAACTCTCACTATAAAGTCTTCCCACCTCCCTTCGCTCCATTTCCCCACTGTTGACAGCTGACTTCTTATCAACTCTCACTATAAAGTCTTCCCACCTCCCTTCGCTCCATTTCCCCACTGTTGACAGCTGAGTCCTTATCAACTCTCCTTTTAAAGTCTTCCCACCTCCCTTCGCTCCATTTCCACACTGCTGACGGCTGACTTCTTATCAACTCTCCTTTTAAAGTCTTCCCACATGCCTTCGCTCCATTTCCACACTGTTGACAGCTGACTTCTTATCAACTCTCCTTTTAAAGTCTTCCCACATGCCTTCGCTCCATTTCCACACTGTTGACAGCTGAGTCCTTATCAACTCTCCTTTTAAAGTCTTCCCACCTCCCTTCGCTCCATTTCCCCACTGTTGACAGCTGAGTCCTTATCAATTCTCCTTTTAAAGTCTTCCCACCTCCCTTCGCTCCATTTCCACACTGCTGACGGCTGACTTCTTATCAACTCTCCTTGTAAAGTCTTCCCACCTCCCTTCGCTCCATTTCCACACTGCTGACGGCTGACTTCTTATCAACTCTCCTTGTAAAGTCTTCCCACCTCCCTTCGCTCCATTTCCCCACTGTTGACAGCTGAGTCCTTATCAACTCTCCTTTTAAAGTCTTCCCACCTCCCTTCGCTCCATTTCCACACTGTTGACAGCTGAGTCCTTATCAACTCTCCTTTTAAAGTCTTCCCACCTCCCTTCGCTCCATTTCCACACTGTTGAAAGCTGACTTCTTATCAACTCTCCTTTTAAAGTCTTCCCACCTCCCTTCGCTCCATTTCCACACTGTTGACAGCTGAGTCCTTATCAACTCTCCTTTTAAAGTCTTCCCACCTCCCTTC